>NC_136487.1:96149452-96269452 GCF_053919585.1 Euprymna scolopes
TACTACTGACACCATCATTTTAAGTGAAATGATATCATTTCTTGACCATAACTCAGCAGGTTTTCCAAATAATTACATAAATACATTGACGCGAATGATCATTAGGCAACTTTTACTTTACCACAATTTTCAATAATAATTTAGTTCTCCCCCCTTACTACGACAACCGCCAACGGCACATTAGTAAGGGAAACGATGTCATTTCCGGAATATGATTCCATATTTTTGAAAAATGACATTGTGGGAGATTACATAGTGACCCTAAAATGTACATTACTCTCTCGAACCCCACCCCAAAAGTGAAGGTTTGTTAATTCATAGAGAAGTCCAGAGCACGTTAAAAAGCAATATGATCACGTGTCTTTCTACTCACCACTATAACAGTGACGTCATTCCCCGAAGTTAACATTGAAAATTCAAAAAAAAATTGTTGGACACCTAGAGAAACTGATAAATTGTCTGGGCTTTCATTACGAACACACCAATCAATTAACTCAGATTTCATTATTTTTCAATATTCTTAGATATGTTACTAATATCCACAATTATTTTTCATAATTTTAACCCACATTATGCCCCCCCTCTTACGAAAATAATAACTTTGATATATTGTCTGGGTTTATTATTTCATTACAAACACACAAATCTCACATTTCATCATTTTTCATAAATCTTGGATATGTTACTAATTTCGACAATCATTTTTCATAATTGAAACCCACATTATAGTCCCCTTTGATATATTGTCTGGACCGATTATTTCATTAAAAAACACCAATCAATTAACTCACATTTCATCATTTTTCATAATTCCTGGAAATGTTACTAATTTCGACAATCATTTTTCATAATTGTAATCCACATTATCACGCCACCCCTTTAGGAAAATAATAATTTTGATATATTGTCTGGGCCGATTATTTCATTACAAACACACCAATCAATTAACTTATATTTAATAATTTTTCATAATTCTTCGATATGTTACTTTTTTCGACAATCATTTATTATAATTTAAACCCACATTATTGCTCCCTCCTTACGAAAATAATAACTTTGATGTATTATCTGGGCTGTTTATTTCATTACAAACATACCAATCGATTTATTCACATCTCATCATTTTTCATAATTCTTGGATATGTTACTAATTTCGACAATCATTTTTTATAATTTTAACCCCCATTATGCCACGCCCCTTACGGAAATAATAACTTTGATATATTGTCTGGCTTTATTATTTCATTACATTCGTTTGTAACACTGACAAGCAACTTGAGGTGCATTAATTGATTAGTGTGTTACATATCAATTAATTCACCTCAAGTTGCTTGACAGTGTTACAAACGATTGCGAAGTGCAAAATGCGGATCAAAATAAACTAAAAAAAAATAATCACAGATGGATGTAGAAAATTTAAGGAAAAGCGTTTTAAGCATGCAATACTGAAGCATGCCCTTAAAAGCGGGATGAATCCGCAATTCTTGCCGAATTGCAACAAGAACTGAAATGCACAATCTGTGGCAGATTTCTTCTGCCTAAAGCCGATTTAATAAACCATGTGAGATCACACAATGCATGACCAACAATCGTATCAGGCTGTGCTACTCAAACGACACAAGTATTACTCTCTCTCTCTCTCTCTCTCTCTCTCTCTCTCTCTCTCTCTCTCTCTCTATTCTATCATGAAAGATGTTCGACTAAGCTCCAAATCTCTGTTTCCATCTTGTAAACTATTCATAGCAAAAACTCTCTATTTATCAGGTAAAACAATGTTCCTTTGAAAGAGCTTCCTGTCTGGAACACATTGCCATGAAACTATTTGCCAGCAGATTACAACATATTCAACTTCAGTAGTAATTCATTCCATTACTCATCCTCAATCTTTTATCATTCCATGTTATTACGACTTATTTTCGAGTGGCTTTGAACGTGATAAATGGTGACATTTCAGTTAATAAAACATATTCAATTTCATCCGCTATTACATATAGTGAGAAGATAATTATTGAATAATGTGACATCACATCTCTGCTCCCACTTAACCGTGTTTTTATTTTGTCATTAAACAGTGATTTTGAAAGTCAAGAAGATTGGTTAAGTTAATATTGCTGTTTTTCTTACAATGCTACGAATGAGTAAGACTTAATTTAGAAAAACTAGTTATTGTTTTTCATTTTCTGATAGGATATTTCTGTTTTCTGCACGTTGTTCCTATATATCTGAACCATTAAAATGATTGTGTGGTATAATAAAATATTTTCTTATTTTGTGAAACTTTGAAACAATTTCTTCATAGCATTTTCGCCAGCAGATTAGTGCTGCGAGATGTTATTTGCTTCATCAGTTGAGTGAATTAAATAAATTTTCCTCCTCCTTCTCCACCTCCTCTTCCTACTACAACTACTAAATATTGAGAGATGGCAGAAATAAGGTAGCTAATGTTTGGACTGATAATATGGATGCGTCACGTTCGAATCCAGTCAGTTCCAGAGGAACAATTTTACTTATGGACGTTGGCAACTTTCCTGCGTCTTCTACACGATTCTAGAAATAGTCGGCAAAACCAATGTCATCAGCAACAGATTGAAACCGGTGCAGTCGTATATGCGGATTCTTACAAATTTATATCTTAAATGTAACAAATATTATCAGTTAATATTTTCACTGCATTACCTGGTGCTGGCATATTTGTTAGGTATCAAATTTCTACGCGTAAAGACACATGATATTATTTTAGCCGGTGCTTTTATTGATTCATTTTAATTTAAGTAAATATATTTTCAATTATATAGATATAGATATAGATATTGAAAAAAGAATTATTTTGATAGAATAATTGATATCAACTAAATTAAGCAAAATTATATTAAATTAAAAATATCTTTTACACTTTAAAACCGTTAATTTTTTAATTTTTCATTCCATATCAACAGTGCTTTAAACAGTAACCTTTTATTGCTTATCTTTTAAACTATTCGTTGAACAAAAAAAGAGATTCTTTTATTTTTTTTTTGTAATAAATTTATTTATGAAACTCAACTTCTTGTTTGTATTTTTTTGATGAAGAATTATAATTTAAATGGGATAGTTTTGTTTTCAGTTCGAACTTGTGAAAAACGAATCGATAAAAGTGCACAGCAATTTCAGAAGAAGTAGAGGGAGTCATCACACCGGCTAAAATAATATCAAGTGATCTAACGTTTTGCAGAGTCAGATTTTGGTACCGGTCAAATACAGTAGCACCCATTTTCTTCCGCATTTTATAACTGAATGAATCTTTATTTGTTTTTTTTTTAACGCTATTCTTAACTATTTAGATTAATTTAATACTTTCATTATGTTTGAACATCAGATTCATTTAATTATCTTTCATTACTGAGATGAGTATTATTTATTAATTATTGTGGACTATTATCCTCATTTTTTTAGCTGTGTTTCATGACATTTTGGTCAACTATTCCTCTAACCTTCATTAGGTGGTAACCGCAATGGGATAATAACTCTGAATCTCCTAACTGCATCCTCAGTTTTTGGCCAAGTAATGCTTTGGCAAGCTTTGGGTAGGATTGAAACCGCTATCTTCTAACAATGCTCACTAGGAATCGTAGAGATTGAACGTCTTTATCCACTGCGTCATGGGCCCTGAAGAGCAATCAAGGTTGGACTTTTTGGTCTCATAAGACCTCCTGATTTTTTTTACTGATGACTTAAAAATAATTTCTCTTTTAGAGGGGTAAAATTTAGTTTTAGTAGTGCTCTGGATGCCTCTTTACTTTTATTTTGTGCCTTCAGTTGCATACTGGAGCCTTCCTGACTATTATTTTTTCAGTGTTCATTTAAACATCATTTCTGATCCAGAAGAGGCATAGAAAGTCGGTTTTACTAGTGCTCTGGAGGTCTTCTTAATTTTATTTAGCGCTCCTGAAGGCCTTCTGTTTTATTTTTTCCCTGTTCACTCGTCATTGTTTTTGTTTTATTCATTATATTTAGTTTGAAAGTGGTAGAAAAATTTAGTTTTGAAACAAATTAGTTCTAGGATAATGAGAAATAAAGAAATAAGTTTTAAAATAAATATGCTTAACACACTTTTTAATATTGCTGTGTTATTTATAATCCCAGTCAATAATCTTTAAATAAACCCTGGGACAACAGATTATTAAAAATACACTAGGACACTCGGTAAATAGTATACACCACATAAAATAGTGCACAGTACACTAGATGTAACAGGTGTGTGTAATAATCCAATAGGCCACTTGTAACATTGTAGATTCTGACTCCCAAATATACTCAATACTCGAAATACAGTTGATATGCATTATAATATAATTTTACTTTGACTAAGTTTTATGTTGAATCAAACAGTGCTCAGTACCCTAGATATAATATATATATATATATGAGAGAGTGTGGGGTATATAGTTAGAAAAGAAGAAAAAAAAAAGAAACGTATCGGGTGTATCTGCATCGCTCTTTGGGAAAGAAGAAGGAAAGCATAGCCAGTGCATTTGTATATGCGAAGGGCATCTTGGGAAGGCAGAGCATGATGGGAGAAGCTATTTTTTTTCCTGTCTCTTCCTTTTTTTTTCTAGATAGGAGGATATAAAAGCAGGGAAAAATTCCCGGGGGGGGGGGGCAGAGAGTCGTGAACATCTCTTGAAAAGAATTTCGTATTGCTGACGTTCGGATTGTGCGGTGTGACATTGGTGGCGAGAGGCCAGGTGTGGTCGATTGGAAAAGAAGAGGGCAGAAACGTGCTGTTGTCGAGAGAGTGACTCACTCCTTCCCGAACCCCAGAACCGAATCCTGATTATAACCCTAGAGAGTGTGTGTGTGTATGAGAGAGAGAGAGAGAGAGAGAGAGAGAGAGAGAGAGAGAGAGAGAGAGAGAGAGAGAAATACAAAGGAGAAATCGAAGTAAAGAAAAAAGGTGGAAAGACAGAAAAGTGGATTTAAGCGTATTTCTTTTCTGTTTTACTTTTTTATATTTTAAATCAGATTTGAATACTTTTTTTTTATTACAAATAATTTTACTTTTCACCCAAGCTGATTATTGTACAAAAAAATAATTTCAACGTGTTGCAGGCATGCAAACACATATTCAGCTTTTAACATTTAAATAAAAAAGTTAAGTAAAATATAATCTTTAAATGATATACAAGTTTGAAAGTCATGAAAATAATTAAAAAAAAATGTTTTTATAAACTTTTCGAAGGTTTAATTAGAAATGTATTAATTTTCAAAAGTTTTAGCTGAAATTATATATCTATATAATTAATTGATAAATTGTGGATAAATTTAATTTTTAAGTACAACACAATGGATAACATGAAATAAATCCAAGATAAATTTTAGATTTCATTTAAATTAAATTTTTATATTTTACTTTGTAAGGTTTAAAAAGTGCATACAGTAGAAACCCCTGGATACGGCATTACAATTAATAACAAAAAAATGTACAGTATATAATACACATGTATATAATCAAATAACATTATAAATAACACCGTAAAGCGGGGGATATTGTAAACCAGAGGCCGGAAAAATATCGTATTCTACATCATAATCTGAAAAAACTTTATTCTAGGGCCACCGTGTCCCGGGGTTCTACTGTTTTGAAAATTGATGAATGTCAAATTAAATCTTGTACCTTAATGTTTAAAGTTTATAAAAAAAGTATTTTGTTTAACCGTTTTCATACCTTGCAAGAAATATTTTGCCTACTTTAATGTGTTAATTACAAACTATGATGTTCAGTTATCTGATAAAACATGCTTGTTAATTATTATTATTAATAATATTATTAATTTATTGTCTCCCACTTTGTGTTCATTCAGCGATTCAACTATGTGAAACATGGTATCTAGCAAATACAATAAAAAATGATTTATTAAACTTCTAAATTGTCGCGTGCCTATATTCGTAAACTTATAAATATAGACATCTAACTTTAGCAGATCATATCGGATATAACATGTATCCTTTGAAGAGTTGTTTTTATGTCACTAATGGGACATTCCTAAAATAACATTTATGTGTTTGTCTGGCGTGTAGGAAAACTGTATAACGATAATCGCAGCAGCGAAAACGATGGATATCCGATTCGCTATCTCACCAGAAGTTATTTGTGGTTTGTTGCAAAAAGCAGCTAGTTCGACAGGGTGATGCCCCTCTGAGATGAGATGCTGTTCATTTCATGAATTTTTCCAATGAACAGTACGCCAACTTGCTGGTTGCGATAAGGTGTTACGTGTTGGCTTTAGTTGGTGCTTTCTTTTTATCCTCCGCTTATAGGAGAGATGTACAAATCTTATTCACTATTTATTCGTTGGTCTCTTGACAAAAGGAGGATGGACCTGTAAATTCATCCCTTCCGTTCGTCCGTTCATCTGTCCACACTTTTCTCAATAACTACGCCTTGGAATTTAAAAAATTTTTGCACATAAAACATGATATGAGTAAAAAGTAACAGAACGAATTTTCTGGGAAAACTCCGGTAGCTCCCCTAGGAGTACCTTTCGAGTTAAAATGGCTAAAATTGATACTTATGCTTATTAAAAAAAAATTGATGCCTAGGATTTTTATAAAACTTTCTGAAAAGTTGTAACTAACTGATTCCTATATAATTTTGTTTGTCTATACTTCGCGATAACTCTTGGATGTGCCCCAGGGGCTCTTTTAGAGCAAATAAAAACACTCCATTTTTGGAATTATTTTACCATATTTGTCCAAAATTTTCTGTGTATGTCTATTTAGCAGTTTTGCATGGTGCTGAACTCAAATTTAAATATGTTAAGGACTTTGAAACTTTTGGGGCAAATGAGGGATGGAAAATGATGAACTTAGTCATTTCTTTTTTGCATGGTGCAGAACTCAAATTTACATATGTTAAGGCCTAAAACTGCACCGTTTGTTCATTTTCACCAGGATTTGACGTCCACTGGGATTTGAGGGGCTTAATTCGGGGGGGGGGGGCTGAACTTAATCATTTATTTTTATGCCTCGTTCACTGTGCACTCACGGGGGACCATGCATGCTTCACTTGTTTTATATCAAATTTAAAATAGATGGAAGGGATTCAACTGCTGAGGAACAAATATCACATTAGCTCTATGGACTGTCATACTTAAAATATCCTAAAAAGTATTTCAATGAATTTAATTTTCACAGAAAAATGTGTGTATATATATATATATATATATATATATATATATATATATATATATATATATATATATATATATATTAGACATTAAGAGGAGATTATAAATAGATATATAAATACCCGTTCACATACACCTTTCACGATAATACCAGCATACCAGCAGTAACTATCTTAGTTGTATGATGCATTGCTTGTCACATCGTAGAATGTAGAAGTGGATAAAAATATAAGAATTTAAAAAATCGAGGCACAGTCAATAGATTGCGCCGTGGCCCATATGGTTAGGTCGTCAGTATTGCACACTTCATGAGTGCGACGACCTGTATTTGCGCCTATGTCGGAGTACGTCACTGATGAGATGCAGTACATCGAAACCCACTGTGGGTGTGGCGTTGTCCGTTGTCGATGCAATTGCTCGTTTCTATCTAATTCTGGGTTCTATCTTTATCGTGAAAGGTGTATGTGAACGGGTATTTATATATATATATATATATATATATATATATATATATATATATATATATATATGATATCATTGAAAAATAATAGACGTTGGAACAATAAAAAATACACTACAAAAGAAAGACAAGCAAAGAGACCGAATAAAAACAAGTAATTAAAACTCTAAACAATTATTTCCGATTTTTAGCGACTGCACATTCACTCTAGCCCAAATATCAGACAGTACCACACAAGAAAGAGTATGTGTGTACTCAGTAGAAATGAATATTAAATCACACAAACAGAATCCTGAACAGAAGCGTGTGCTCTATCTCAACCATCATCAATGGACTTGAGGTAATCTCGTCAGTATCACACAAAGTTTGCAGCTAATTCTACTCTATGCGATCAAGGCCGCCAACCTCCCACATTTCCTCCTGTATCTGAAAACACGGTATGCGACATACAAATATCTGTGCGTGATGTTACCAAGCAAATCAAGAACCTTGATTCCAGTAAAGCAACTGGCCCTGACGGCATTCCAATTATAATGCTGAAGAAGCTTCATACTTACAAAACTGTTTAAACGTTGTCTTTAGGAAAATTGTTTCCCAACATTCTGGAAAATCTCATCAGTGTGCCCCATATTTAAAAATCCAGGTGATCAATCATCTTCCTTTCAGTACAGACCAATAAGCCTGGTGTGCGTCATGATTAAGTTGCTGGAATCTGTGTTAAATAGAGAAATAGTCAACCACCTCAGCAAAACGAACCTCTCCAGGTTACACACAATATGGTTTCCCTTTCTGCTAGATCTACAGCAGATGTGCTAACAGTTATATCTCATAGTATTAGCGAATCTCTTAATGGAGTCTTCCTTTCTAGGGCAATTGCTCTTGACATATCAAAGCCCTTTGATAGGGTGTGGCATAAAGGTCTACTCCATGATCTCCAGTTAGGGTATAGCTATAAATGTTTTTTCAATTATTAAATCAGTTCTCTCTGATAGGTTCATAAGAGTAATGGTTGATGGGCAGAAATTAGAGGCTCATAGTATTAATGTTGAAGACCCTCATGGGTCCATCCTGGGGTCAACTTTCTTCCCCAGCTACGCCAATCATCTCCCAAATCACATCTTAAAATCATTCGTAGACACTACCATCTATGGCAACACTTCAAGGCTGTAAATGACCAAGTTCTCTCTGATTCTCTATCCTCTGAACTTGATCACATGGTGCAATGGAGAAAGAGGTGGCTAGTAAATTTTTATGCATCTAAAACCAAGCTTTTATCTTTACATCGTCAATGCTCTGATCCCCGTCTGGCATCAATTAAAATGAATGACTCTCGTCTTGGGGAGGCTCCATATTTTGACAAGTTTCTGGGCTTGACCTTTATTCCAGATCTGAAATGGAATCCGAACATCAAATCTGTTGCCAAGGTCGCTGAAAAAATGGGGGGATCCTTCTACTGCTCCAGTAGATATCTTACTGCCGATGCAATTCTCTACATGCATAAGAGTAGAGCATGTCCAAGGATGGAGTACTACTGCCATATCTGGGAAGGAGCTGCTAGAAGCAACTTCTCCTGTCTTAACAGAGTTCAAATAGACTTTATAACCTAGTGGGAGATGCTCCTTTCTCTTTCCTGCAACCTCTTTCCCACAGAAGAGACGTTACGAGCCTGTCTCTACTTTATCGTTATTTTCATGGTAAGTGCTCGTCTGAGCTCCAATCTATGGTCTGTGTTGCCAAACTTTCACAAAAGACACTCGTCTAGCTGAAAACACTATCAACAATTTTCCCCACTCTTTGTCTATGCCTAAACCTAAACGTAGATTCCATAAACAAAGCCTCTTTCTTAGAACTGCACCCCTGTGTAACTCTGTTCTGTTTTGTTGCTTTCCAACTGACTACAATGTCATCGTCTTCAAGTCTAACACGAACAAGTTGTTGATGAGTTGTCCCCTTAAGTAATCCAATTTCCACTTCTAATAATTACTACAATATTATCCCATTGACTACTGTACACTCATTAACCCTTATCCTCGAGTTCCCTCCAGGCCTTGACAATTGGTTACTCCATTGTACCCCCCCAAAAAAACACACACACACGTGTTTATGTGTGTAATGGAGAAAAGAAATAAGTATATTTAACAATATATTTATCATGCTTCTTAAAATGCCAGAAATATTTTATAATATATAGGATAGAGGTGATTTATCGTAAATTGTCATGTGTATTTATGTGCGACTAAATGTTGACAAACAGAACTTTGTAGGGATAAGAGGTGACATGTAAATCGAACACAAACTATCCAAAAGAACCTTTGACAAATTAATAACCAAAAACACCTGTGTCATATCAAATTTTAACTGCAGTCTTGCCTCCCGATTCTCGAATCATTACTGATCCGGTCATATGATTCAACATCAAATAGGTTCAGTATAAGGGCTACACACACACACACACACACACACACACACACACACACACACACACACACACACACACACACACACACACTAGAGGCGTTCGAAAATAAAGCCTCCTATTATTAATTTCGCCCGAATGGATCAGATGGTATTTGCATTGTTATGATGACATGAAAGTTGCACTTTCCCATTGCAGATATTGACGGTGTTAGACTGTAAGGAAGAAACCCTGGTCATGGACGTGCGTCAGAAGAAGAGATGTATTGTTGAATTCCTGGCAAAAATGCATTGACAATAATGGTGACTATATAGAAAAATAAATTCTGGAGAACAAAAGGTGCCTCGTTTTTATGGTACCACTCCCATCTTCGTAGCTCTTAAACTTTTGGAGTAAAAATAGGAAGCGTTACTATTGGTATGACCTTTGTACGCTTGTTTATTGCTGTTTCAAAGCAATATTAATTTTATGTTTGAAACAGCTGTTAAACAATGTTTGAAAATCTTTATTTCGAACTTGGTTTGGAAAATGTTTTCACTCGTCGAAATCTTTCTTCTTTATAGATACTCGCAAGCCGCCCGGCATTGCCCGGTCGTAAAATACGCTTGAATATAATATTTTGATTAATGCAGACTTCGTATTTATTATTATACTAGCGGTGGTACCTGGAGTTGCCCGGGTGTTTGGAGGTGTGTGTTGAGAACAAAAAAAAAGTGTTAGTAGGCAGGCAGGCTCGAACCCGTGACGAACCCGTGACGTGAAGGCGGAAAAGAAAGTAAAAGAAAACGTGAACTTTTACCGCTACACTACAAAGCCATAGGAAATGGAAAACATTCAAATTTATCGATGTCAATTAAAAAGTTAACTTGCAGAAACGAACGTTGGCTGAAGGCCAGTTCAGCTTTCAACCGTTTCATTTATTTGTTTGTTTCCCCACGATGTTGGCGAAAACCAGCTTCCCACAAAAAAGGAGTGTCCAAATGAATAGCAATTGTTTGATATGAAGGGTTTCCACCACATTGATCAAAGCTAATTGCTTGTCTGGAGAAGGCCGGCGAATGACGTTCGCGTTTGATTCAGTTTCGCTTTTATACGAAAAGCACCAACAAACACGCGAGAGGATGGAATAGCATAAATTTTATAAAAGTCGATCAAAATTAATCTAGATAAGACGTCCCTTCGCAAATCATAGATATTATGATTTACAGAGTATATAAAACGTTCTAAAACCCAGTAACCCTCCCCCGAGAACCTCCCCACCCTAAAAAAACCTTTGCTGGGCATACAAAAACGCGCCCGCGACTTTTGCCTTTTATATATATAGAATATTATATTGGACCCAATACATTGTAACGATTTAAAAAGTTTAAAAAAAAAATGACTCGTGTGCTACCACCGAGAATCAAAACCAAAACGTGTAGCTTACGATTTAGGTTTTCTTTTGACGTTAATACCTGACCTATGAAGACATGTTTGCTGCAAGGCTAATAATTAAAACATGAATCAATACCTAATACGTTACGAATGAATATTTATAATGCCGTCGTTCGACCTTCACCTGGCAAATTTCATTTTTTTTCATTTTCACACATTTGCACCGATTTCCCCGGCAAAAACTAAAATATAAATTGTCACAGGGGTTCGAATACCTTATTATATAAAGTTTTATCCCTGTAGACTAAAAACTGACAAAGGAGTTTGGTAGGCAAATATTTTTAAACAAATATATATACGCATACATCATAAATATATATAGAAAAAGGTTTGTGTTTACTATAACCTTTTTACACAAATATTACGCAAGTATAAATCATGTAGAATGTATGCATGAATATAATTACACGTAATAGTTAAGTAAAAATGATCATCCAATAAGAAAACCGACAAAAACTAATAGAGAATCAATTAAAATGAATCCTTAAAAGAATATGCAAATTAAATAGATCTTTTGCAGGTAAATGCAATTCCAATTATATATTTCATAAGAAAGTTGTATTTTCTTTTTAAATAAATAGAAAAAAGGGGGTTTAATATGACTATCATTAAACAAAAAAACAAAAACACATATTTATAGGAGTGTGTATATATATATATATATATATATATATATATATATATATATATATATATACTTCATTTACTCACGTAATTCAAAAAGATATCTTAACCTAGATTCAAAACAGGCCAAGACACTAGATATCTACGCTAAATAGCACACACAAAAACGGGTCAACCGGAGGTCAAATGGACCTTTGTCCTGTAAGTACCTGCTCATTGGATGATTAGGAAGGGTGCGATGGATACTAGAAAGCTGATTGGCTAACACAAAACTCAATAGAAGGAGCGTATATAAAAACGCGAGACAACCACAAAATTCTCGCATAAGCCTGAAGAATCCTAGAGATGGATGAAACGCGGAATATTCAGTGTAGCTTAATCGCCATATATATTTTATAAATTACTATATATATATATATATATATATATATATATATATATATATATATATATATACCACATTTTTTGGTAATTTTAAGTTCCACATCTCTGCGACTATTGACCAGACTTTAACAAATGAAGGCTCGTTGAAAAGCTAATAACCTGGATTGTGTAGTGAGCTATGTCACATTTGCCCTTAAGGTCGCTCATTAAGAGGGCCATTCATCATCCAGAGCCTGTTTTTGGCACTTTTTTACGGTCATAAAATGTTTCAATCATAGTCTTTTGCTTTCCCAGTTTTGCATATTAATTACAAAATATCTGATATTTCCCCAAAACATTAGGTCTATTGTTAGTCTCTCTATACGCTAAGGTTATTTCCATTGAAGGAGCTTGACAGAACTAAAATCTCTGGTTCCTTTTTGTAAAACATTCATAACACGAACCTGTCTTGTTACCACAGTGTAGCAAACGTTCCTTTCTACCAGCATCATGCAAAATTACCATGAACAGAGCTTTGAGCTTTTCCGCAATGACATTTATAGAACACATTGTCGCGGAACTGCTTCCCTGTTGAATACAACTTGGTCATCTTCAAAGTAGATGTCAACTGATTACTATCTATAACCATTGCCACAGATATTCCAACTTGTTTCTGACAGTCTGATAAACATTCCATCTCCTTAACCCTATTCCTCGATTCGCATTTCCCCTTTATACGGTATGCCATTCTTATATATATATATATATATATATATATATATATATATATATATATATATATATATATATATGTTTGTGTGTGTGTGTGTGTGTGTGTGTGTGTGTTAGAACCACCTAAGAATTCTCATGGTCTATTTTACTGAAACTAGTGATTATCTTTTGAAAAACAAGACGCAAAACATGTTTTTGAATATGTTTAATATAATTTTATACGAATTCTCTGCCTCAAATGTAGTTGTCAACAACGCTAATAATATGGTGAGTGTAATTAGAAGTTAGATTTTCGTGACAGTAATACGTGCGTGTCTTGTGTTATTGATTGTTTCTGCTGATAGATGCCAACAACGCCGGCATCAAATGTACACTTTTCAAAACTGCCACTTTTTTCTACTTCTTTTTCTTTTTTTCTCTGGACTCGCCCAACCTTCAACTTAGCTAATACGCGACACAGCTTATTTGGTGACAATGTAATTTATGATAAAAATGAATAAGCACTAACTTACCTTGATATCCGCCCCTTATATTTTCCATCGCGAGCACACGGTGTATTAATATGTAATCTGAGTACCGTCGGTACATGCCATATCTTTGTGCTTGTGCGTGTACAGATATTATGATTTACTTGTAATCCTGCTATATTTACCAGTTCGTTCAACCTGATGTGCTGTTAATGTTAAACTATAGACAACAGTAGATAAGTATTAGATTTTAAGCTTCTTATTAAAATGTTACATGTAGTAATAATTTTAATTCATCTGCCTCTCTAACTGTCTTTCTTTTTTCACTTTTTCTCCTGCTCTCTCTCTCTCTCTCTCTCTCTCTCTCTCTCTCTCTATATATATATATATATATATATATATATATATATATATATAGATATATACAACGAGCATTTCCTGTATTTTAATTAAACTAGTAATTTCACTATTACATTAAAATACACTTAGCTCTTTAGACTATTATTCTAATCTCCTTTAAATTATATATATATATATATATATATATATATATATATATATATATATATATATATATAGGATACTTTACCCTTCACCATACTATCCATTCACGTGAAATCACTTTTTCTTCACCCTATTCCCTCTGCTTCACTTTTTGTTATCAAGTAAGATCTATGATTTACTTGTAGTTTCATCAAATACTTTTGCAAGCAAATCCGATACCGCATTTTGCTAAATCCTACCCTCTGAGGAGAAGGAAAGTATTTCTTCGAAACTCTGCAGATTAAGGACTATCCACTTATTTAGTGTTTCCTTTTTAAATTAAATATGTTTTTAATTCTTTTTCAAAATTTTTTAAACATGTTTTATTAACTACTTGCTCTTATATATATATATATATATATATATATATATATATATATATATATATATATATATATATATATATATAGTCTTTGAAGTTTTTAACCTTTAAAACTATACAAAAATTTTTTTTTTTATCATTCGTTAGAAAACCATCTAGTCAGTAAGTCATTTAAACACCTGCAATCACTGCATCAACTCGCTCTCGAATTTACTATAATACCAATAATTTATTTTTCAAGGAGTCATCAGTTGTTTACCATGAAACACTGTTTCGGGGATTTATATATATATATATATATATATATATATATATATATATATATATATATATATATATATATATAAAATGGGTTAAGAAATTCCAACGAAAGAAAGATGTATATTTAAATAAGGGAGTAGTCACCAACAATGTGTATTTTTTAACATTATTTTATTATTCCGTGTCTTGGTTTTTCATTGAGAATTATGTTTGGATCATTGTAATAATGTTTTTAAGTCATTGAAATCGTTTTTACGCGCGTATCAGACGGTCTGTGATGCGTCCTCGTCAGAAATTATTTTTAAATGTCTTAAAATTTCAATGACTTAAAAGCATTATTACAATGATCCAAACATAATTCTCAATGAAACATTGTTGGTGACTACTCCCTTATTTATATATATATATATATATATATATATATATATATATATATATATATATATATATATATATATATATATATGAACCAATTTTGCATGCCTGTATATCTATATGTGTGTGCGGCGTCACAGATAACCAATTAGTTTAAGAGTCAAACTAACCAAACATTTGGAATCAGTATCTTTGTAGAATTAAAGACAAAGTACAATTCTAGTATCAACATTAACTTTATTGGCTATCTTCGTTTACGTCAAATATGTAATAATAGACAAGGTTTTAGTGATTAAGGATAAGTTCATGGGTTTAAACATAGCAAAATTTGAGAGTCTATAATAGGAGAATCTTATTAAAATCCCCTTTGTATGTATATAGTAATAAAAAGGTATTTGCTAAGGTTAACAAAGTTTGTATTGTTAGGAAATAACCTCTGTGTGCCAAAATGCTAATAAGAGTAGCTGTCAGTTCTTTATGTATGTATTTAAGCCTTCTTGTTGACGCCGATAGATCATGACTAAAGGTTGTTTGGTTTACGCACTAAGAGAGGAGTTTATTGATAGAAGTGAACAACGTGAATGGGTTACAAAGCTCTAAAATTACAAGCAAATATTTCGCCATTTTTAGCGTTCTTTTTCCAGTAAAATAATTTCTATTAGCCGACTGAACAACATAGCTACTATGTTAATAGCGTAAACTTGAGCATTCCTCTGTAAATTCAATCATACCAACAACAAACATGGCACCAACACCAACACCAGACACTATACCAACAACAAACATGGCACCAACACCAGACACCACACCAACACCAGACACTTCACCAGCACCAACACCAGGCACAACACAAACACCCGTCCCCACACCAATGCAAACTGAGCCTCCACCTCAAAAAGAAAAGGAAAAGAATGAACCGAGGAAGGGGAGAGACTGCTCTGCCTCTTTCAGACCAACCAAATTAAAAGCTCTTGCCCCTGAGGAACTATGTTATGTAGACCCTCTATTTGTGGCAACAGGCATTTTCCATCGGCAGAGGAAAAACTTAAAACCTCTGCTCGATTACAAACAAATAGAGGGGAAAGATATAAATATCCCCTCAAATTTCCTGGATGCCATGCTCCTAATAACTTTTGTCAGAACTCCAGAGGCCCGCAAGACCAACTTGTGGACAAGGCCGGGAATCGAACTGGTGAAAAAATATGACCCTTCTCTTGACGAACTGTCAAAACAATGCAAGGGAAGGGTCCCAGTGTTGGTCCATCCGTCACTCTACAGGGCCGTAAAATTAATTTATCCTTTGGACGTCGGTGGCATTACGAGAGAATGTCAGGATATGAAAAACCTGACCACCTTGAGCATGGCACATAATGTCGGCGTCCTCTCCCCGGCTGACTTCAGAGCTGAGTGTGACACACCCTAAGGTAGGTACCATGGCTTTGAATTTGGCAAGTTTGAATGTGAGGGGCTTGAGATCATCAGGCTGGGCGGCTCACCTCCGGCACAACCTCTTATCCCTGGGAGTGGATGTGGCTGCGATTCAGGAGACGCATTTCATTTCCTCTGTGGACTGTCAGTTGCTGGCCTGAGATTTTGAGGTTTATTCAGCATATGGCAACCCACGGGGGAAGGGAGTTTCCGTGCTGGTTAAACGTACCCTGTCAGCGACGGTCGATGTTCATAGGGATGCGGTGGCAGGCTGGTTGTGGCCGATGTTGCCGTAAAAGATTCTGTGTTTCGGGTGATTGTGATTCATGCACCCAGCACCACTTGTGAGAGGGTCTCATTCTTCAGTCAGCTTGATGCGTTTGTAGATTGTTGGAAATGGGTAGTGCTAATGGGGGATTGGAACGCCATCTTACACCCCGAGATAGATAAGGTAGGAGGCTATGCTAGAGGATAGGAGAGGTGCGAGTCCAGCCTGGCTGATCTGATGGCTAGATGCAGTCTGGTCGACAGGTTTTGGGTCGAGCATAAACTTGTTATGGCCGAGCTGAAGCTACGAAATAGGCCTAAGTTAGTGGCTCACTGGAAGTTAAACACCTCCGTTCTGGAGATACAAGACTTCCAAGAGAAGCTAATAGAATTAATTCAAAAAGCCTTAGTGGGGGCGGTTACCGGAAGTAAGTGGTGGGTAGGTCTAAAAGCCAAAATTAGAACCTTCTCCATCAAGTATGCCCAGTGCCTCGCACTAGATAAGGCTAAGACGAAGAAGCAGCTAGAGCAGAAACTAGCCCGGGCTATGGGAGAGGGTGATAGGGTTAGTCAGGAACTAGCTAAGCAGGACCTTCTGCGTGAGAAAAGCGAGCGTTATGAAGGTCAAGTAGTCAGAGCTAGGCTTAGGTAGTTAGGCAAAACTCCCACACTGACGCACGTCGTGAAATTTCTAGGCGTGGCTCGGACAAGTACATTGCAAAGGTAAGACATCCGGATGGACGCACCCTGGAATCAACTCGGGAGATCTGCGAGGAGTTTCGAGAACATTTCGAGGAGTGTTTTACACAGCAGCCCGATCTTCCTGTCCTTGAGTTTAGCGACTATTTGGCTGACTCTCCCTGCCTCGGGGCGGCTAGAGCATCTAGTTGTGAGGGCCGGGTGACAGAGTGGGAGGTTTTTACTGCGCTGAAGCAGGTCAGCTGTGACAGATCACCATGGCTCAATGGTCTGCCATACGAACTGTATTTGAGGCTGTCGCCCATGTTTCTGCCTCTTCTGACAGATGTGTTCAACCATTGGTTTGCTCAGGGATCCATCCCGGGCAAGTCACCAAGGGAGTGATCACATTGCTGAGGAAAGGTGACGAGCATGGTGGGGAAGAGTAAGAAGATTACAGGCCCATAACTCTGCTAAACACAGAGTTGAAGATTTTGGCCAAGGTCCTGTCGAATCGGCTGCAGGTTGTTATCGGCGAGTTGGTTGAACCAGAACAGAACTACGTTATGAAGGGGAGATTGATTCAGAAAAACTTGCACCTGATCCGCATGATCCTAGAGGGAGGGACAGATGACGACACGGAAGCCGCGCTGATCAACTTAGATCAGTCCAAAGCTTTCGATAGGGTCGACCATCGTTTCTTGGCATCTGTCTTAGAGGCTGCCGGTTTTAAACCGGACTTCTGCAAGTGGATCTCCGTGATGTATCGACAACCCACAGCCGTCATGCAAGTCAACAGAAAGCGCTTGAAACCCTTTGTTATCTCTCAGACAGTTCGTCAGGGTTGTCCGCTGTCACCCCTGCTCTATGTCCTGGCTTTGGAGCCCCTGCTTCGCAAGCTGAGACATGGGGAGGCAAATTCAGCCCTGCGCGGAAATAAAATACCCTGTGGCTCAGCTGCCAAGGTATCCGCGTTCGCCGATGATGTCACGGTCTTTGTGTTGAGCTTCAGAGACATCGAGATCGTGTCGGAGGCGCTCGCTTGGTACAAAAGAATTACAGGGACCAAGATAAACCGCAGCAAGTCAGTAGGACTGCGGTTGGGCGCCTGGAGTGGCAACGCAAACCTCTCGGGGCCTTTCAGCTGAATGGATGGCCCGGTTCGGATCCTCAGTGTGTGGTTCAGACCGGGTCTCCAGCTTGACAAAAATTGGTTGGAGGTACAGTCAAAGGTGGAGGCTGCAGTCAATTCGTGGCTTCCTAGGAAACTTTCCTTAAAGGGTAGAGCTGAGGCGTGCACCACTTACGTCTTTCCTCTCATCCTTTACCAACTGGCCGTACTTCCCCTACCTGCACAACACCTAACAGCTCTTGACAAACTCTTGTCCTCACTTCTTTGGGGCAGAGGAAGACACTGAGTGAGCAGACAGGTCTGTATTCAACGTCCGTGTGAGGGAGGCTTGGGAATGCCGGACTTGAAGTGTCATCGAGACGCTGAGAGGCTGGCCTTCCTGAGCCACTAAATGCAAGATGACCAACCGTGGCACCCAGTGGTTACTGCCGCCTTCCCCGACCTCGTTCTCGACTCTTCTATCGAGAACCGTCGCAGGCCGCGGGGAGAATCTGCCTACATGAAAGAGTGCCGAGCCACGCTAAAACGACTACCAAGGTCCAGCGACCTTGTGACTGCTACCAGTAGGGAACTCCATAGGGATCTAGTGAAGGGGGCCACCGACGACCCACTATGCGCGCGTTTAGGTTGGCAGCAGAGTGAGATCCCTCCACATGGAGCTGGGCGCCAGGTTCGAGTCATCTGAACAATTCGGAGTTCTCTCTGACCTGGCGATTTGCCCGAAATGCAGTTCCACTCAGCAACATACAATGCAGTTCCGGGTTTTTGGAGTCACCTGATTGTCCCCGTTGTGGGACAATGGCCGTAGAAATGACTGATCATGTTTTCTTTGATTGCCGCGGACTCCGCCGGTACTGGTTGTATGTCAGCGAGGTGACGGCTCGCATCGATCCTGAGCATCCCCGCCCAATTACTGTATCCAATGTCGTGGACAACGTGAGGCCGCCGTGAGACCGGGAAAGACAAATGGTCTACGTTACGATCCTGGCCGTGGCAAGAATGGTGATTTGGACGTCGCGTCTGCAAGGTTGCCGGGGGGGGGGTGTTGTCTTTTTCTGATCAGGATCTGATCGCTTTCTTTAAACACCAACTATGGGGCAAGATCAGATGTGATAGAAGAAGGCTGCATCGCGCGGCATTTGACAGAAGATGGATACATGTAGGAAGTCCGTGTGTACGAAGAGGAGCCAAATTTGAATACGTGTTCCCCACGTGCAGTTCCGTAACGTGCAGTTCCGTAAAGTAAAATTAAACAAGTAGCCTCTCAGCTAGCTGAGTATGTGTTCCATCCCTACCCGATTAGGAAGCTTCCAAGATCCCCACCCCCTCCTTCTTGCAATTTTTGTTTTCACCCCCCCTCTCAATTTCACCCATCTTGGAGAGAAAGAAGTACAAACTAACAAATTTTCTTTTCTCCATTCACCCCCATCTAGAGGGCATCCCGACTTAGAACCTGACCCGCAGAAGCGAGGTTCCTTTTACAAACCTAGTGGAACGGGCAGTCTATCAACTAGACGGGGTTGGGAGGGTCCTACTAATCACTTTTTCCCTCCACCCGCCCTCGACACAAATGAAATATTGTACCATTTTTATTGTTATCTTTTTTGTTTTTACACGTCAATAAAAAATGTTTTAAAAATTGTGAGTTAAGTAGGACGTCCCCCAATATGAAAGGGTGAATGCGGTATTATGGTGAAAGAAGATACTAGCTGGGAGAAACTTTTGATTTTATTTAGTTCTGGAGTTACAAGGATGACCAACGACTCCCACAATCCCCCCTTTTGAGTTGGCCATGTGCCTAAGTTTTTTGTTCATTGTTGATATTCAATGTATTTTTAACAGGAATAAAGTGTAGTATCTGTTCCGGCGGATATTGCAAGCAAAGACAATATGTGGGGGGAAACCCCGCATATAAGACCTTGGTCAATGTAGGGGAAACCCTTCATGCCAATTGTCACTATCCAGCTCCCCTACTCCCCGGGGAGTTGGTCCCCATTTCCCCTTCACTCCTCACATTAAAAATCGGCTTTGTGCCTAATTTGCTCGGTGGGGGAGCAAATAAATACCCTTTTCCTGGCCTTTTGGCCAAGATCAAAGTGTAGTATCTGTTCTTACTACATGCTGTACTTATGTTTGTAACTTTGTGATATAAAGTGGGGGATCACTTTTCTGTATTAATTTAATGTAAAATGATCACCCACTTTACAACCAGTCAGTCTCAAAGTCATTCAAGTCATTCTCCAGATCATTGAAGTTGTTTTTGAAGAATTCCAGTTATTTTTTAAGCATTCAACTCATTCTTAAGGTCATTAAATTCATTCTTAAGTTCATTAAAGTCATTCTAAGTCATTTTCTTTTTATTTATTTAAGTCATTTCAGCCCATTTTTCGGTCATTTTAGTTTATCTTTAATAATTTCATGTCAATCCTACATTCACGCATTCATTCATTACACGAGAGCACGCGATTAATGACTATCGGCCGTGTTTATTATTATACTAAACTACATGAATACCCGTTTCAGGACTAAAATAGACCAGTTTGCATCACTTTTATGTCCAATTACAAAGATCAAAATCAAGTTATAATGAATAGAATACTCACTTTAACGTCGATCTTAATCAATCACGTAATTTTCAGTCTAGAAAATGTTTAAAATTTAAAGAGATTTAAGAAGAATATGAAATTCCCAGTACCTTGCTTCATTGATGTCTGATAGAACAGAGAACAAATTCAATGAAAATTCGATTTAAATTTTCAATTCGGATGTTATGTTCACACTGTGTGCACCGACAACCTTTGAAATACCCAAATTAAAAATTGAGGAATATTTATCTATCACTGTCACACTGTCACACTGTCACATATTAAAATTTCACCAAAAAATGGAGCTATTCTGTCTTCACGAAGGGCATCTAAATTCTTTTACCTTTTTGCATAAAACTAAACTAAATATAGCCCACATTTTAACTCCTTGCACCTAGCAAATCTATTCAAAAAGTCCTAATTATCGCTTAATTATTTTAGGTGTGAATCATATACATACAAATATATAAATTTATTTATTTTTATTGATGGGTCACCAGTTATCAAGGCCAGGAAGGCCATTCGAGGGTAAGGATTAAAAAGATCACTAGTCGAATGATGATCACTCACACAAGAACAATGAGATAGAACAATGAGTGAGATAGGGCAAACGATTATTTAAGGGGACTGATTATCCAAAAGGATGTCTTTACAAGTACTTTGTTACTTGAAAACGATTACGATATCGGGGGGGGGGGGCAAAGATTGGAATAGAATAGAAAGAGAGTAGCAACATCTCTTCTTTGCAAAAAAAAACCTGTAGGGCCGAGAAGAGATCATCCCCACTAGATTGCGAAGATGATTTTGTATTCTGTTAAAGCAAAAACGAGTGCTCTGAGCGGCACCTCCCCAGATATGACAGCAGTACTCCATCTCAAAACGTATCTGGCTCACATACAGGTAGAATATTGCTTCAAGAGAAAGGTACTATAAACATACCTAATTTTATAAAGATACAAACGTGAGTTATACATCGTTTGTTTCCCTAACGCTTTTCCCTTTATACTTAAATAACATAAAATGCATTGTAAAATATACTTTAATTCTGAAATTGAATTATATTTGAAAAAAAAAAAAAATGTCGATCCGATTACTATCTGATATCTTTCAATGTCTTTCTGAGTTTTTAGAGAAGAGTGGGCGTCGTCATTTAATTCCAAGACGTAAACACATCTAAATTAGATGGCAAAATAATACGCCTATTTATTTCTGTATTAGAAAACAAAAATATTTCTATATTATTATAATAATAATAATAATAATAATAATAATAATAATAATAATAAGAAGAAGAAGAAGAAGAAGAAGTGTAGCGTTGGCATCAACTAACACCACACCAAATAGTCGAAGAATCAATGAGGATGGAAGACGAGACAGAAAAGCATTAGCCAGACCTCCACTGGGTAGGTGCGAAAAGTGACTGAGACCTTAGGGAGTTTTATTTCCATTCAAATTCCAGTGAAGACGAATGACCATTGCCAGTAAGAAGTTAATGGTAAACGGTTGTTGCAATAACGCAAATTCGTTTGCAAAGGTTAGCGAAAGAGGTGGAGAGTATTTGAAATCTGGAGAGACTTGTTGTCACCCAGACTCCAGGGAACAGCACAAGTTGTTTGTATTGAATCATCTCTGATGATGACCTGTGTGAGAAGTGCTACTGATAATAATTTGGAATCAAGAGGAAGATGGGGTTCATACAGCGGCCGGTATTAATGAAAACAGCTGAAATCTTAAGGGAAACCATTGAATGCGGAATCTAAGTCACAAATTACAAATACTAATCAGCGACATGGGAACTGCTTTATAAGTAATACAAAAAGATGAAAAACATCACATAGATAAAAAAAAAAAAGAAAAAACTGGGACTGAAAGACATTTTATAAACTGCCCCTTCCCACTAAAATGACTGAAAGACATTTTATAAACTGCCCCTTCCCACTAAAATGGCGTCATTCCTGGGCTGGTATCACACAAAATAGTCATGAAGAACCCAGGAGGAAAAATATTGTCCAAATCTCCACTGGATGAGTTGCGAAGAGTGTTGGAACCTTGGGAAGGCTTATTTTTACTCACATTCCAATGAAGACCAATGGTTGTTATCAATGAGAAATCAATGGTAAAATGTTGTTGCGATAACAAAAAGTCATTTACAAAGGTTATCGAAAGAGGCGAAGAGTATTGGAAATCTGGGTAGCTTTGTCACCCAGACTTCACGGAACACCACCGCTTATCATCACTGAGTAATCTCAAGTGATGGCCTATGCGAGAACCCCAAGTGAGTTACAATAACATCAATAGAGAAGTCAAGAGACTTACTATTTTCAGTTATGCAAGAAATGTCTCGAAAGATATGTTACTATTTATGAATTTTCGAATGAAAACAAAGTTGAATACTTGCAGTGCTTGTGATCCAACGTGTCACGAGTATGTTTCGTATATATATGTATATATATATATAATTTTCAAGTAAAAGAAAAATAAAGAAATAACTTGTTATATAATTCGATGTTAAGATCAGATGTAAGGATAGCATCATAGTAGTAGTAGTAGTAGTAGTAGTAGTAGTAGTAAGAAACGGATTTATTTTTCAGGGCTTTTCCATTTCATGTGGGCGTGCAACGACGTACGCGAAATCATATAAAGAAAAATAAATACCCAGAGAATCCGTTGATACGTATCTCTCAATGATAACCTACACTATCCTCGCTTTTGATTTTCATTCCTAATCTATAAACACTGTTTTTTTTTGGTTTTTTTTTACTGTAATTTGGGATCCTTCTTTTTAACATAAACTGTTTTTTGGGGTGGGTGGGTGGGGGAGCAAGAGTATTCATTCAATGCCATTTCATTTTTTTATTTTTTATTTCTCCTTTGATATCTGCCGCGTTGAAATGAGGGTAAGGAAGCCATGGTTGTCTCCGTTGGGAAATCAGTGAACAGTTATTTAGTTGCCTTGCCGCAAAAGTAGAGGGAAATGCACTGCGGTGTTGGGAAATCGGCGAAGTATTCCCCACAGAAATAAAAGTAGTCAAAATGTAAACACTTCGCTTTACTTAGAGAAGCATGAAATCTTTGCAATACAAATGCGACACACACACACACACACACACACACACACACACACACACACACACACACACACACACACACACACACACACACACACACGCGCTCTCTCTCTCTCTCTCACACACACACACATATTTTATTTACAGAAAGTTTAGATGAGACAAGTCTGTAAATAAAAATATAAATAATACGCTCTTATTTTCGGAATTTTTCTTATTAATAGAGCACTCTGATGGAATCCTTCTCACCCATATAAAAATATAACTACATATATATATATATATATATATATATATATATATATATATATATATACTAGCGGAGATACCCGACATTATCCGGGATTAAATGAGGACCAACAAATGTTCCACCCTTCCATACTGTTATTTTCATAGAAATCGACGAAATCACCCATTTTAAAAAATTAAATCGATTGATTGCCTACTCTAGTTATAAACTCCCCATGGTGTACCTGAAAGAAGCTTCACATGTCTCCCCGCAGTGATTTAGTCTACAATACATTTTGGCCTATATTGCAGTGCAGATTTTATAAAATAATCGGTAAATGATGGCTTCATATAAAGTTTCAAATGCAAAAGTCAAGTATCATGTTTCAATTGTGCTCTAAACAGAAACATTCATTTCGAACGCGCCCCTGTCTTATCAAAGAACCAACTGTTAATTTCATGAAATTATTTTTACATAATCATTTCAATTAAAGTTAAAACCACTAAAAGTTAAGTATCTTGATTCAATTGTGCTAAAAAAACCAAACATTCATTTCGAACGCGTCCTAGTTTTATAAAAAAACCTACAGTTGATTTTATAGGCTGGACCTCTCTACTTATGCGGTGATAAAACTTATTAAATGCACTTGTGATGTTAGGTTGTATAAAAGTGTTAACTTTGGTCAAAATCGATCTTGCTTCTTTAATCGGATTTTTTTCGATTATCGATATTTATCAGATACATTCCACTACAAAACCTACGTAAGTACACTCCCAGACACATCGAGTACCTTTGCGTAAAATTAAAAAAAAAAAAAAAAAAATCGGCCCAGCCGTTTCCGAATCCGTAGGAAACAAACTCACTCTAATAAATTTCCTTAGTAATTTATATGTGTTTTATGCTTACGCAATCATCAATTCTTGCCAGTCAGGAGATTCGAACCCAACCACGAAGCTACCTTTGACTTCATTTGCTAATCTTTTACCTCCGAACCACCAAACAATTGTCACGAGAATAAGGGGAATTAATAACTAATAAACGCTTAATTTGGGCACAAACATGAAACAATCGAGAGTATTCGAACGGTGGAAGTCGTGAACGTTGCATAAACAATAGTTGACAGCCTCTTATACTTCACGCACACACACACACACACACACACACACACACACACACACACACACACACACACACACACACACACGCATATATATATATCTGCCTATATCTCAAGTATGTTTTCCGACTATCATGTATCGATTTCATTCAATATGTTCAATTCCTACAATAAGTCCGAAGAGAAACTCTCCCAACCAAGTCATAGTTAGAGGTGGTAGCACAATACTTCTCTACTCATTGTTATGTCTTCCTTCTATCTCAGTTTATACCGTTAAATATTTCATAATGTCCAATTCTTACACGCATTCGTGATTATTTCATTTTATCATTCAGTTTACTTAATAGTCATCTAACACTCCTCCTATACGCAAATATTGAACGTTCCTGGAATTTTTTATTCAGTCACTTTGACTGGATACTCAAAGTGGTGCACGGATTCTCAGATGGCGTTTTCGAACAATTTAGAATTACTTTGTTAAAATCCAATACGGTTTCCCTTCTTACTCGCTTGGAAAAATAGAAACCTCCGTTTCCTACATACAGCAATAAGACACCGACTTTCAGAACGCTAACCGCGAACAATAAACACACAGGTCTATTAGTTTCTTTCCCGGAAACACTAACAAACGATCCATTTTCTCTGAATACGTCACAATCAACACTGTCCAGATTTAGTCCTTCTTTAATAGACTTGTTAGTTGCTTCGTCTTCTTTTTGTATGACCTTTCATTCTTCTTCTTCTTCTTCTTCTTCTTCTTCTTCTTCTTCTTCTTCTTCTTCTTCTTTGTCTAGGTACAACTTCATCAGCAATTCCATCCGTGATGTTTACACGACACGATATAGATTGAATAAAGGAGTTATTATTGGTGTAATTTTCTATTCGGCAGTATGAATGCTTCGCAGTTCATTGCAACTTTTCCTAAAAACATTGCACCAAAAATTAAACATGGTCGCAACAAATTGTGTAAAGGGATTTTCGTAAGTATCAAACACGTAATATAGGCCAGGTTTTCAGATTGCTTTTCACATTCATTACTGGAACGTCATTGGGCGCATTATAAAAATACTTTCAAGACAAATGTCAATAATACTTCCTTTAGCGATCTTAGGGTTTTACAAAGTGTGCGTAATTTAACATATTTACTTGAAAACAAAAAAAAAACATATATCGATCATATTAATTTGCAGAACACACAAAAAATTAACCTTAATCAATTTACATGTAATAAAAGAAAATTACATTCATATAAAAACGTCAACATTATCTTTACAGTCAATACTGAAAATAAGTGTAATTTTATATTCGACAGTTTAAATGCTTCAAAATTCATTTAAATCTTTCATAAAATATATAAACACGTTACATAAAAACATTATGAATGGTCAAAACAGATTAGGTTAATAGATTTTCGTAAATATAGAACACAAGGTTTCAGATTGATTAATGACAGCAATAGTTTGCGCAGGTTTTCACATTCATTAAAGGAACATAATGGGGGGGGGGTTAAAGATTTTGAAAAAAAAATGTAAATATTAATTTCTTTAGTTTTACAAATTCTGCGTAAATAAACATATTTATCTGAATAGAAAGAACAAGAATCAAAACACATTGATTATATTATTTCCAAAAAATAGTTGAAAGTATTTAAGTGCAATAAAATAATTGCATTCATATGCGTAAATCAATGTAAATTTATTTAACGTCAACACTGAAAAGATACAAATCGAATCTGTTATAAACTAGGACGAGAATTAGTCTATCACTGTCTTTAAGTTACTGCAGATAAGAATTAGTTCAAATTCTGGACTGTTTTCGTGCTCTTAATATTTAACAAAAGAATATGTAAGCAGAATATGGACTGCGCTGAAATGATAGCATTATTATTTACAGATCCAGTCTTAAAGTAAGAGGCACCTGATAATTAATAAATAATAACTACCGTATACAATTTAATTTATTTGAACATCATATGTAAAATATAGCACTGTCGGTATTCTGCACAAGTACAAAAATGTGTTGTAATATAATATCTACAATAACGCGGCAAATCAGAAGTAAAACGAGAATCAAATAACAATGAACCTGAACATCTCCTTCTACCAATAAACCTGATAAATAACAACACTAACAATATGACAATGATCATTTTTTGCAAGACAACTCCCATTATAGTAATATTGACAACTCGATCCACAACGATATCCCTAATAATTCATCCAATTCTTACCCTGACCATAACAACTATAGATTCCTCAACACCACCAACAGTAACCAAATCGCACCCAAAAAATACAAGTACATTGGATTCACTTCCACTTTAATAAAGCTGAGAATTTTTAACCATATATCGTCATTTTATAGCATAAACCCAAATAGTAACCAGAGAAATTCTCTAACTACTCTTATAAAAAAAAACTTAGATCTAAGAATATCCTTTTGTGAATTAATGGAGATGTTATAGATAAATCCAAATCATATACACCTGGCTCCAAATTTTGTAACCCTTTTCTTATCTGAGTCAGTTAGGATAATAACGCACTGATTAGCTGTAAAACAGCGAAACAGTACTATATGTGGATGATTATATATATATATATATATATATATATATATATATATATATATATATACTAGTTATATTGATTAGTTACAAATATATTGTATGTAATATGTATACAAGTATATATATATATATATATATGTATATATATATATATATATATATATATCTTCGTTGGCTTTATTAAATATTGTGCTATTTAGAAGTGTCTGCGCCCACTTTATATGTGTAAGAAGATGTTTCCTTGGGGCGACAGAGAGATAAGTAAATAAATTAAAACTCGCTAAACAATGTGGGTTTAACGATATACTCGTTTGAAGTTTGAGACCATCGGTTTACTTTAGGCTACCCCATTATGGCGTTTCTTTTTAGCGAGAACGGCTTGATGTGTTTTATAAAAGATATAGGTTCATTTCCTCTCATGCAGCCCCTTCCTCCCCAAACAATAAAAAAATATTTTGTAAATGGAACGAATAAAATCACAGCACAGTGAAATTCAACCTACATCTCTCTTCTCAGCAAACTCGTAGATGAGTAGACGTCGCGCCTTTTTTAATCAACTATTTGAAATTCAGATCTTCACATACCTAGAGCAAGATTTATCATATTATTGCTGTTTGAACCAAACCTTCCATTACCTATGAGTAAAATAGCAACTTTAATCCCATTAATCGTATACATTAATAATTTTAAATGGGTGCTCCGTTTCAGCATTAAATAACCGCAAAAGGTTTGATTTGCCGTAAAACCAAAAATCCAAACTAACTTAACTTCAGCAATTTTTCTATCTAAATATCACATTTCTTTTTTAATTTTAGAGTCCTGACTTTTCCACTCTTCTTTATAAAAGAATGATTTCATCCTAAACGCTATTTCTTCAATTTGTCGTGTGTCTCAACAAATTTCCTCTCGTTTCATGGCACGACATTAAAGTGCTTCAGATACTCTTGATGAAAGTGTTCACCAAGCCACCAGCACCCCCTATCCGACCACAACAAAACCAATCTTTCACACCCTTTTGAACTTAGTTCTTTTTTCTTCTAGATACTCTACTTACTAACCTGACCCTCCTTGGCCATCGGGTTAGTATGAAAGTTTAGTATTTGAATTAGCATTATATATAATAAAATGATGACATTTTCCCCTATCGAACCCATAAGAAACCAAAGAGACCATTCATATACACATATTTTTCACTCGCCATTTAAACTTAATACTGCAGCGTCTTCTCGATATAAAATGTGTACATTTTGTCTCTATTTATTAAAAAATATAATTTGCCTTTTTTACCTCATCAATGACGGTGCCTGCCACTGCATGCCAGTGCCCGACATTTGAGGAAACACGATTTGTCCGCCAATGCTCACTCTAGTCAAGTAGTGATAGTAATCATAGTCGATTTCATAACAGAGCAGTCCAATAAGCCCCAACACTGGTCATGATCGAGAAAGCCAATGAACGCCGGTAAACTAAAACAATCTCCTCAATATATCTCCGGAGCAGTACAATGGAGGCTGATACTGATTATGGCAGCCAGAGACCGACAGTGTACTCCAGGAACCGACAGTAACACTTGTCAAGTCAAAGCCCACGAGTACAAACTATTAAACGCCATTAAACGCATTAACCGCCTCAATACAGCCCTAATTTCTAGTGGCCATCAGTCCCCGCCACAAGCATCCAAAGACAGCCAATGTATGCAAGTGCCTGACAGTTGAACAGAGACTATTTTTTACGGTTTCATTTACGAGCATTCCAATAGAGGCCGACACCAGTCAGTAGGTTTTGCTACCTGCCACTGCCAGACAATACATGACAGTGGAAGCCAGATGATTTCATTTTGACCACGGCTCCCACTGCTCGCTATTTTCTAAGGGCGGCAGTGGCCCCCACTAACAACTTTATTTTAATTTGTTTTCAGAGGGAAGGGGATTTATTGAATCTGTTCTTGATTTGTGAAATGCTTCCACCGGGCAACGCCGGTACACAGGCTCTGCTAGTTATAAATAAAATAGTCAATAGTAGGATAAGCATTAGATGGTCATCAACTACAACATCAAACTTTTGATAGCTATTTGTAAGTAAAATTAACTTTTATTTGTGATTAAATAATTCAAAGTGTAGTAGCTGATTTGTCCTTGGCCAGGAAAGTATGGATATTTCTTTATTTAAGAAATTTTTATTTTTGTCTTATCCAGGGTGCATTATGTTTTTAAATGCAAATATCTCCCACGTAAAAAATGACCTTGTTTTTTTTTAACTTAGTCCTTAGAAAATAAGTACCCTACTTTCCAACATCGTCAAACAATAATTTAAACGGAAAGTAGAAAACGCATTGTGGACGCGTTATCGGCAGCTCCCGTTACTCTCGCTTCTCCTTATTTGTCCCTCAGTCCTCATTTTTTAATGAGTGATTTTTCTGACAAAGGGAGAAGAAAAAGCTGTTTTCTAGGTTGGCAGTATTTTGCGCGAACAGTTGGCAGAGATGGCAGAAATTTTCTGTTTCTATGTCTATCCTTGTAGCCATGTCACTAGTAAGGTGCTGGAGGTAAACGTTTTATCTGGGTTGACGTTATCCGCCTGATAGTCAGGGACCCGAACCTTGGATTAACCACTAAGGATGTTGTCCTATCAGCTGGTGCAAAGTACTAGGGCTGCTGTATTGCCATTTGGTGAATGGATCGGGACCATGCAGTAGTTTCTGGTGGGGCCTCTCGATGCCATATTAGTGGGTTATTGTTACGGCTTTACCTTATCATGTTCTACAAAAAAATTCTTCGTTTCTTTTTCTCTCTTAGTTTCCTCTCTCTGTCTTACTCTAAGCAAATCTGACGACCTAGTCCACAAATTCCAAAATTCCATCATGACAAGTTTCAAGAAAAAATACACGATTAAACCCAGTTCTCCAACTTCCAACGTAGACCCCTACTACCATGTCTCCTTCTCCAACATCAGGGGTCTACATTCTAACCTTCCAGAGGTTGAAACCCAATTACAGGAGACTAAACCAGACCTTTTATTTTTAAGCGAAACTGGCATTGGACAGGCTATTTCCCTAGATGAGTTCGTAATTAAAGGATACTCTAATTTAACATCTAAATCTGCCTCCCAAGATCGCCATGGACATGGAATATGTGCCTACATTAAAGATGGCTTTCCATGTGGTAGGGACATCTCCTAACTTACCCTATATATGCTTCCGGGTTGCATTAGCTCACACGACTGCATTTATATTTACTCTCTATCGCCCCCACAACAGCGGAGTTACTAACTTTAAAAGCATATCTGAGAAAATTAATCAAGTCCTATCTGCTTATCCTTCAGCTAATATTCACATATGTGGAGACTTCAATGTTCACAACGTCGAATGGTTGACCCACTCAAACAAGACCGATGATGAGGGGAGGTTCTGTCATGATTTCTCCATTGCTTATGACCTCACTCAGATTGTTCACGAACCCACTCGTGTGCCCAACAATGACAGCCAATATGCGAGTCTACTAGACCTTTTTCTCACAACTTGCCTTGAACTATGTTCAGTTTCTGTTCCGTCTCCTCTTGGATCTTCCGACTACTCTGTTGTATCAATTAAGATAAAAATGAAATGTAATAAGTCCCCAGACGTACCTCTCCATCGTACAGTATATCGATACACTAAGGCTGACTGGGATAGCTCTGCGTTCCATGTTTAAAAAGGATGTGTCCTCTATAGTATCAGACCTAACGGAATGGTTAATTGTAGGTATAGACCGTTTCATACCCTTGAAAATTTCCAGCAAAAACCTAATAGCCAGCCATGGTTCTCTCCAGAATGTGCTGCTGCCATTGCGCACAGAAATCACTTTTTCCACTGCTTCCAACGTAATAGATGTATGGAAACTAAAGCCGCTTTCAGGACTGCCAGCAACTATTGTAAGAAAGTAATAAAGAACGCAATAGAGTTGTATGCTCAGTCTGCCCAGTTCAAATTAGCTGAGCAGCGGCTTGGTTCCCACCAGTTTTGGCAAATAGCAAACACAATCCTGAACAGAAACGTGTGCTCTATCCCAACTATCATCAATGGACCTGAGGTAATCTCGTCAGCATCAGACAAAGCCAAACAGTTTGCCAAGAACTTTGCAGCTAATTCTACCCTTTGCGACCAAAGCCGCCAACCTCCAATATTTCCTCCTGTATCAGAAAACACGCTATATGATATGCATATATCTGTACGTGATGTTACCAAACTAATCAAAAACCTTGATTTTAGTAAAGCAACTGGCCCTGACGGTATTCCAATTATAGTACTCAAAAAACTTCAACCAGAACTAGCGCCCATACTTACAAAACTGTTTAAACGTTCTCTTAAGGAGAATAGCTTCCTATCACCCTGGAAAATCTCATCAGTATGCCGTGTATTCAAGAATTCAAGTGATCGCTCATCCCCCTCTCAGTACAGGCCAATAAGTCTCCTGTGTGTCATGAGTAAGTTGCTGGAATCTGTGTTAAATACAGAAGTAATCAACCATCTCAACAAAAATAACCTTCTTAGTGACACTCAATATGGTTTCCGTTCTGCTAGATCTACAGCAGATGTGCTTACAGTTATATCTCATAGGATTAGCAAATCTCTCGACGGAGGCAACCTTCTAGGGCAATTGCTCTTGACATATCAAAAGCCTTTGATAGAGTATGGCCTAAAGGTTTACTTCACAAGATCTCTAGCTATGGTATAGCTGGAAATGTCTTCTCAATTATTAAATCATTTCTGTCTGATAGGTTCATAAGAGTAGTAGTTGATGGGCAAAAATCAGAAGCTCACAGTATTAATGCTGAAGTCCCTCAAGGGCCCAACTCTTTTCCTGATCTACATTAATGATCTTCCAAATCACATCCTTACATCATTTGTAGACATTTATGCTGACGACACTACCATTTATGGTAGCACATCTAAGACAGTAAACGACCAAGTTCTCTCTGATTCTCTCTCCTCTGATCTTGAACACGTCGTACAATGGGGAAAGGAGTGGCTGGTTACTTTAAATGCATCTAAAACCAAGCTTCTCTCTTTACATCATCAATATTCTGATCCTCATCTGGTATCAATTGAAATGAATGGCTCTTGTCTTCAGGAGGCCTCGAGTTTTGACAAGCTTATGGGCTTGACCGTTGCTCCTGATCTTAAATGGAACACATACAGCAAATCTGTTGCCAAGGCCGCTGGAAAAATGGTGGGATCTTTCTATCGATCCAGTAGATTTCACTGCTGATTCAATTCTCTATCTATATAAGAGCCAGGTACGTCCAAGGATGGAATACTGTTGCCACATCTGGGCAGGAGCTGCTAGAAAGGACTTGTCCTGCCTTGATAGAGTTCAAAATAGACTTCACAGTCTCGTAGGAGATGTCATTTTCTCTTCCCTGCAACTTCTATCTCACAGAAGAGATGTTGTGAGTCTGTATCTGATTTATCGTTATTTTCATGGAAAGTGTTCGACTGAGCTCCATTCTATAGCCCCCCCCATTCCAAACTTTCACAAGAAACACTCGTCTAGCTGAAAACACTATCAATAATTTCCCCCACTCTTTATCTGTGCCTAAACCTAAACGTAGATTCCATGAACAAAGCTTCTTTCTTAGAACTGCACGCCTGTGGAACTGTCTTCCGTTTTCCTGCTTTCCGGCTGACTGCAATATGGTTGTCTTCAAGTCTAACGTAAACAACTTCTTGATGAGCCGTTCCATATAAGTTAACAAATTTACCGAATTTCCATTACTAATGATTACTATATTGTCCAATTTCTACTGTACACTCTTTAACCCTTATCCTCGAGTAGACTCTTGACCTTGATAATGTGGTGATTCCTGTGTAAAAAAATAGCTTTTGAGTGCGACTGTTAATTGCAATCAGTCATGATGCTCCAATTTGGCAACTTTTGTGACTTAGATGTTCCTTGTTATCATCATCAGACTTTTCTAACCCACAACAATTGCTAATAACTCTTGGTCCTAGCTACTGTTTAAACAGAATCTATCGTTTGCAAACTATTTGTATACAAACTTTATGCTTAAAAACAAATTCACTTTTAAATATTTGAAGGTAGTAACAAAAAAGTTGACGGGATGAAATGATGGACACTCTTATGCCCTTTTTTCATCATGATCATAACACTATATTATTTTCTTTTTTCACTCTCTCCGCCCAGTGTGGCCACTAGTATCCTGTACATATGGGTTTAAATGCGATATACGTATGTGAAGTTTGAATGAGATTCTATCTCCATAGATCTTTTAAGAAGGGCACGTGGAAATTAGGGATTACTTCGATCGTCTTTCTCGAAAAATCTTATGATTTGAAGTTCATCAAAACCGGATATATACGAAATTTTAAACCAAGATTAATCCCTATACCTCTCTTGGTGGGACACTTGGGAGCACATCTATTGTCTTACTCAGAAATTTTGAGAAGCATGGCTTAAGTTTAATTGATATCTGATATATTTGATATTTTTAAAAAAATATTTTCTTTATATTTCTTTAGGGATGCACATAGAGATTCGGGACTACTTCTATTGTCTTCTCTATTAAATGAAAAATACGAATACACTTTTAGTTTGTATTTAGATTCTCTAACGTTTGTTGATATAGGGACACACACACATACACTGACGTATAAGCTAAAGGTTGAGAAGAAAGTTCTTGCGAATTTTTAAATTTTGATTTCAAATGATATATTTTCAAATAAGTATTCGTTATAATACCTTTACTTTATATATCAGTGTACATAACGTTTTTCGCTCTATCTAATCGTTTAAATTACAGTCGTTTTAAAAGAAGAATGTTGAATACAAGATGAAAAAAGTAAATTCGCCCAATTTTCTCATTTCAATTCAAGCTAGGTCTAAAAGCTGCTGAAACAGCTCGCGATATCAACGAAGTTTTTGACACAGGGACCACTAATGAACGCACAGCAAAATGGTGGTTTAAGAAATTTCGTGGCGGCGCCGAGAGTCTTAGTAGATGATAAGCGTAGTGGCCGGTCATCAGATGCTGAAAATGATCAATTAAGACCCTTAGACGAAGCCAATCCACGCAGAACTGTTAGAGAACTTGCTTCTGAATTAGACGTAACGTATAATACGATTTCCAACCACTTGGTAAATATTGGAAAGACAAAATAACTTGATAAATGGGTGCCTCACGAATTGAAAGACAACCAAAAGAAACGCCGTTATACAATGGCACATTCCATTCTTTTACGCAGCAAAAACAACCTTTTTCTTGACGAGGTTGTGATTTGCGATGAGAAGTGGATTCTTTACGACAACCGGCGACACCCAGCTCAGTGGTTAGACGCCAATGAAGCACTACGACACTTCCAAAGCCAGAGTTGAACCAAAAGAAGGTCATGCTGACTGTTTAATTGTCTGTGACCAGTCTCATCCATTACAGTTTTTGAATGTAAGCGAAACCATTATGGCGGCGACGAAGTACTGTCGACAAATGGATGAAATGCATCAGAAACTTCGACAACAACACACAGCATTAGTCAATAGAAAAGGCCCAATTCGCCTCCGTGACAATACCTGACTCTGCAGAAGTTGAACGATTTCAGCTACAAATCAAGCATCTCGACAATTTTCTGCGTGAGAAATGCTTAAAAACTTGAGCGATACCAATGACGCCTGTAGCGACTTCATCGCTGCCAGAACGTAAACATTTTTCGTTACTGGCATAAGTACACTTGTTTTAAGTTGGTAAAATGTGTTGATTCTGATGGTGCTTATTTCGATAAATGAATTTTTATTTGAGTTGAAATATGTTCATCTGAATTTAAAAGTTAAAAACCGCAAGAACTTTCTTGTCAACTTGATATAACAAGTTTATCAAAATGAAGAAATTCGGTATTAAATGTTGATATGAGAAATGACCTCAAAATGATGATATGCAGCAAAACAAAACAACGAAACAAAAAACAACCTTTCGTTATTTTACAAGAAATAACAAACTGATACTAATGCAAACATGTCCTATTAAAATGCATCTAAAGCACAAAATAATTTCAAATGGGTGTATGGAGAAAATATGTTGTTATAAGAATTATCCAACTAATATGGTTTGCCAGAGTAAATAGTTTCATTGACTTGAAAAAAAAATTAATATTCTATGATTTCAACGGAGTTTTGATACAAAAGAAATAACTTATTTATGCCAAATAAATTCAATGTTGTCATTTTTACACAGACGAAAGCTGTGATACGATGAAACAATTGTCTGTGGGTGACTATACATATGTTCCAATGCTTCCATTGATTGAGCGCTATGGAAAGTAAAATCATCAGCTATCATTAGTGAGAATGCAAAATTCTTTGTATAAGCAACTAAAGCACGTGTTACTGCTGACATTGTTTATATAAACAGCAAGATTTCCTTCCTTCACGTGATGTCCGAAAAAATTATGGTGACATAACGTCCCCCGTTTGTAAATGTAAAATTTTTTTTCGAGGTGTCAATCATTTTCAATTAAATATTTAGCCTGACGAAGTTTCAGTTTTTCTATACATACCAAAACATGTGAGCATATGTGTTCCTAGAATATAGTCCGACTTCTTGTAGAATACTCTCAGGATTGTTTATTATGACGCCCGCATGCATGGCATTCAGAAGAACTTCATTTCCTTCTATTATATATGTTAGTTGCCAGAGAATTGGAGGAAAGATACTAACAATGACTGGATTCGAATCTCTCAACCAGCAATAATTATCACTTCCTACACTGATGATTGCATAAACATGAAACACTAGTGTCTGTAGGTAAAAAAATTGTTAATATTTGTCTAATCTCTAATTATATATAAAATGCCCTTTTGTATTTTCTGTATCTACGAGTATTCTTAAATAGGTGTAGTATCGGAATACCTACAATATCGATAATCGAAAAAATCCAATTAAAGAAAGAGATTATCAATTTTGAACAAAGTTATACAGCGTATACAATTTGTGATGACAAGTGTATTTGAGAAGTTTAATCACTGCACAAACAGAAAGGCCCGGCATATGAAATCGACGGTAGGTTCTTTAGTGAGAGGTTCGAAAAGAATGTTTCTGTTTAGAGCACAATTAAACCATGATATTTGCATTTTAAAATTTAATTCAAGTAATATGAAATAATTTGTATAAAATCTGTAGTATGCTCTTTACAGTGCGATATACACGTATATATGTATATATAGATTACAATGTATTGTGGGGGTGGCAACTGAACCTTCCAATGCACTGTGGTGGGTCTTTGACTAGAGCAGACAATCAATCGATTTAGGTTGAAAAATTGGCGATTTCATCGATTCTGATGATAATAGAAGCATTGTAAGAGTGGAACATTCGTTGATCCTAATTTAATACAAGGCAACGTTAGGTCTCCATAATATATATATATATATATATATATATATATATATATATATATGTATGTATATATATATATATATATGCATATATATATATATATATATATCTGTGTGCGTGTGTGTGTGTGTGTAAAAAAGAAAGATAGATAGGTGAGAGTGAGAGAGAGAGAGAGAGGGGAGAGAGAGGGTAGAGAGTGGGGATAGGTTTCTAAATATCTATAAAAGAAAATGCTGGAGTTCAGGATAACAGAGACTTATCAAACGGATAGTATTACCAGGTGTTTGCCATTTCGCGAATAATACTTGCTAATGTATGCAGTAAATATCCATTTATTCTGTTGCAAATTGTGTGCATAACAGAAGGGAAGGCCGCCGAGGAGTCACGCCCTTTTAGTGTCGGCGGCGGAAAATAAAAAGACAAATGAAATGCTATTGAATGAAAAGATTCCTCGACTCTAAGATTGCAAGTTAACATTCATATCGAACAAACAAACCTTTGAATTGAGATCAAAGGATTGATGTCGTCGGCATGTTTAACACGGATTCTATGATATTTTGGAGACATTTTACATCGATCTAAATTCACCTTTTGTAAATACTACTACTACTACTACTACTACTACTACTACTACTACTACTACTACTACTACTACTCTATGTACTCAGGCGGCAAAAAGAAAGTCCGCACTTGTAATTTTTTCCCAAACTGAAAATTTAAGCAAAATTTAATGTAAGTGTTTAAACAAACAATACCTCATTTGATTGGCCTTTTATTCTTCTATAATTTTACCTGTTCATATCTGACTTTTAATTGAAATATTCTAGTGTTTACGTCAATTAAAAAAAAGACTTCAAATTGAGGAGACAAAAAGGAAGTTCGCACAATGGAAAATTGTTATTTAAATGTAACTTTAAGACATTAATGCAACAAAAACACAATGGGAACACAATGAACTACTTAATATTTAGTAGCATAGCCCTTCTGCAATTTGACAGCCTGCAATCTTTTGTGAATTCCTTGAATTAGACTGCAGCAATACACAGGGAAAGGGCATCCCATTTTTCTTTAAAGTTCTTCCAAATTTGAAATTTTATCATTGCGTAGTTGTTGCTTGACGTAATGTCATACGTTTTCGATATGATTGAGGTCTGGAGATTATGCAGTGTTGTGTAGCAGGGGACTCATATTGGGACAATACATAGAACGGATATAACGATGATGAGGAAAAGAAGATATATATATATATATATATATATATATATATATATATACATTACAGTTCTTTTAACATATATTAGAGGAGAGGATGATATGATGCACAGTTCTTTACTTAGAGGGGAGGAGGCATCTATAGACATTATTTGTGATGATGGGATACATAACTTAGAAGGGTTTACAATGTTTATTATTATATGATAAACACATTACCCTTTTCGTTCGTGATGAAGGATGACACAAGACAACAGTTACAAATAATGATGACTTTCTTATTCATCTGATCGACCGGTCCATTGACGTCAGGGATTCAAATTTGTATCTACATAGTCTAAATGTTTTCCCTTCTTTTCTTTGACTGACTAAAATCCGAACCCATAATATGGAGAAACGCCCTTTGTCTATGACGTCAGAAGTGTGTTTTTCAAACGTGACCAATTTGACGTGGCTTTACATATGTTTGTCCAACACACTTTTGACAACAAAAGAATCCTAAATTCCATCTAACCTAGTTAAACAATATGATTTAATTTGCATTGTTCATTCTTTTACTGACATATTTAATATTCAGATTTCTAAAAGAATGAACAATATACTTAATTTCTAACATTCCATTTCTTAACTTTGCCTACAGGCAATTCTAGGCTTATACTAATCTCATTTTCACTCATCTAATATTCTTCTTATTTACATGGGAAGGGAAGAGCCCTTCCCTGTAACACAAACACGGAATATCATGCTCTTCCAGGAACCTCTTGACATTGCTAGCGGTATGAATGGGAGCACTATCCTGCATGAAGAGGGGATTATCATTCAAATTCCGACCAAAGTAGGGTAGAAAATGCTCAGTCAACATATTAATGTACTTGGCCGAATTAATTCGACCTTCCAAGCGAACTATAGGCCCTGGACTATCGGTACTAATAATGCCCCACACCAAAACTGAACCTCCACCACCTTGCAGCGTTGAAACCGAGCACATAGGATTAAATTCTTCGTCTTTCCTCCGCCTGACGTACTGCCTACGATCACTGCCTAACCTATTGAACTTGTTTTCGTCGCTAAAATCACCTTTGACCAATACGAAGAGTCATGATCTTCATTTCATCTGACGAAGTCCAGACGACGCGTTCTGTTCTTTACAGAAATCATTGGTTTGCGTCTTGCAACATATCTTCGCAAATTAAATTCCTTTAATCTGTTCTTGACAGTAGAAAGATAGCACTTTTTAACAAGATTGCACTGTTGTTGGATTTGGGGAGCAATTTCAAAACTGTTTTTTTGGCTTCAGATCTTGATAGCATTGTCTTCCCTGTTAGAAGTAACTCTAGTACGACCAGCTTTTTAGGAGCCTTACGAACACTGCCGGTGTTTTGGTGCTTTTGCACAGTCTTTCGTACCGTTTTCTCATCACATTTCAATCTGCGGCCGATTTTTTGATTGGAGAAACCAGAAAGGTGAAGATTAATGAAGATTAATGCACTAAAAGCAACTCGTGGCATATGAACTAAATATTACGTTGTATAATCTGGAACAACAACAATTTCGATTAGAGATGCTTTGTTGCCTGTTGGTGGATATTTTAAGCTGATTTAGGGGCAATAATTTAAGCTGGTTTTAAGCGAATTTGTTGCTGCGGACTTTCTTGTTGCCTCCTCAATTTGAAGTTATTTTTTTAATTGACGTGATTACTAGAAATATGACCAGGTAAAATTATAGAAGGATAAAAGGCAAACCAAATGAGGTATAGGTTCTTTAAACAGTTACATAAAACTTAGCTTAAATTTGCAGTTTTTGAAAAAATTACAAGTGCAGACTTTCTTTTTGCCGGCACTGTATATAAAGTAGTAGCTTTCATGTGTGTCTGTGTGTACAACTCTCCTACAGCCCAAACCACTGGACCGATCATGACCAAACCTAGCATGATGCTGGTCCCTAACTTAGAGATGGTGCAAACCCATTTTCAAGGTCAATGTCAAAGGTCAAGGTCATGTCCTATGTATATATGCCCCCCTTTAGCCAACACCACTGGATCGATCATGACTAAACCTGGCATGATAATGGTCCCCCACCTAGGACTGGTGCAGACTAATCAAGTCAAGGTCAAGTCAAGGTCACGTCAAATGTTAAGGACTTTGCTAGTAATAATAATAAATGAGTATTCTGTTTTTTCATTTTTAAAAATAAGGATTATTTGTATTATTTGGATCCTTCGGACTGCTGTTCTCATCTTGAGTGTTATTTTAACAACGTTTCAGTAAATGTAACCGTCGGCCATCTTCAGGTGTATCTTGTCGAACTCGAAATCTGGAATCTGCGCAGAACTTCGAACTGAACCCTAGATTTTATCCACGGAGGTTGCATGCTTTCGTTCTGTTTGCCATGACTGGATAATTTGCAATTATATTTCGAGTGTTGGCCGCAATGAGGATTGAACCTTCAACGGAAGAGTGTAAATTATAACTGAATTTTACCAAGGACATTATCCAGTACGCCACGGGACCTTGCAAGAAAACGTTTGAAAACAACACCGAAGATGAGAACAGCAGTCGAATTGTCCAAATAATTCGAATAAATGAGTAGAAATGAAATAAAAAAATTGGATGAGAAAATTCGAGAAGAGAAAAATTATTTGAAACAAAATTTTATAATAGGAACAAAATAAAAGAAATATGTTTGAAGTATCCCAGTAAAATATTCTGGATAAAAAAAAAACATATACATAGATTCCCAAAACAGGAAACTCCTAATTATACACAATATATTGCACCCGAATGGTGATATGTAAATAAAAAGGAAGATTAAGAATGAGGACCCAAAAGATAAAATACATCGGAAAATACACAATCCCAAGTACAGAAGGTCTGATTAACGCTACAAAAAAAACAAAAAAAAAAAACAAAAAAAACAAACAAACAAACAACAACAACAAAAACAAACAAAGGAAATGAACACGAATTTTGATTGTAAAAAAACAACAACAACAACAACAAAAATAAAAACAAGAAAAGATAACTGACTAAAGAAGAGGCGCGCGAAAACCCGTGGAGATGGTTACAGACAGATCATTGGAACAGCCGCACAGAACAAACAAACTATATAAAATCTCAAGCACATGACACCCGTAAATGTAGATTCTGTGAACAAAGAGCCGAAAATAAATCACATCATATGCGAAAGAAATATAAACCAGGCATGACTGTTTAGGGAAGGCAGTCAATCCACTGATTACAAGATGAACGCCTGCATTTTAAACATGCAGACTAATCGTACAGACACAAACTATAAAGAGCGATAGAATATGAAAATCAGAAAACTCTCTGTTACATGAAACGACTTACGAACAAACTCAACCAAGCAAGTAAACCGGACACGATAGCTGTCAACAACGAGAAACATTGCAATTTTTTCATTCCACCATTTAACAAAGTTAAAGGAGGCAGAAACACGAAACAAATACATGAAACTTGTCAAAGAATTAAAAGACTATGAAACATGAAGATTACAGTAACACCATAATTGTAAAAGCACTAGGAACATTGCCGAAAACATATTAGGATCAAAACAATACAACGTACAGCACTGGTGACAGCAGATAAAATATTTAGGAAAATCCTTGCGTGCAGAAATAATCCACACAACGAAAATTTAAAGAAAAACATTACAATGATAAAAAAAAAACCCTGAAACTGCAAGAACCTAATATTCTCCCTATTAAAAAAAACTAGTGCCTTATTCCTGTATGATACTATCGTTTCCTGGGGAGAATTATTTGGTTGAGAAACGTCATGGGAACGCAACCAGCTTCCCGAGGGAATAAACTATAGGCACATGGAAAAATCAACGCAACGGGTCGATATGTCGTCGGCGTCGTTTCTTGTCTCATTACGTCGTCACAGGCATCTTTCCATCGTCGGCATTAATACTATGCTGGAATTTAACGCTTATACAAAAATAACGAACAAATGCATTTTTATAAAAGAATATATATATATAATTTATTTAAGATTTAACAATGAGGAACGTATTTTATAAAGACAAGTTGAAACCAGGCGCATGCTATGTCGCGGCTGCTGGCTCCAGAACCCAAGCTTCAACTGTTTAAAACAATATAATTATATTTATTTCCCTCTTTCTTCATTGAAAGAAAGAAAAAGGGAGTGAAAAAGAGAAATGGAGAAAGAGGGGGAGAGAGAGTGTGAGAAAGAGAGAAAGAGAGAAAGAGAGACATTCATACATAACATTTAAACATTGTTTTGTTTTTGCATCCATGAGTTCTTTCGGGTTTGACCTTCTCAAATTCTAAGGTCTTATATTGTTTTGCCTAAGTTCAATATAATAAACAAACTGTCATTCTTGACTTGAGTTGTACCAGAACATTTTCAAAATCACAAACACCTGCTTAACACATCTAAACCTCACAAGTACAGACCAAGTTAGGCACAAGGTTCATTAATGTAGAAGCCCCCAGCTCTCCCAAAAGGGGCGCTTTCCTATGTGCAATACCTGGCTGGTTCCACACAAAATAGTGGTGTAATTTTAAGGAGGGTAGAAAGATCGAGGGTGGTGAGCACTACCTTTATCTCCATTGGAAGGATGCGATGAGTGCTAAACTCAAATTTCTTTATCGATGAAAAATCAATTATAAACATCTGTTTTGCGCGAACGCAAAGCTTTTTTTCCGACGGTGATCTACAGAATTGAGGCTACTTGACATCTGGAGAGACTTGTTGTCACTCAGATTCCAAGAAACAGCACTTGTTTTTGCTATTGAGCAATCATCTGTAATGACTCATGCAATCATTACTGTGAATAAATATTACGACTACTACGACTATATCCATTTATCCTATTTAGTCTTGACATTCTCTTTCCCCTTACCGCCTTCTATTTTGAGTCTAAAATGTCACTTAATGTCACACCTCCCACTTAAATTTTACCGTTTTAATATTTTATTTTTATAAATAAAAAAATATATTTCATTTCTTCCATTTTGGAACCAGATGCCTTCCGTGGCAAATAAACTTTTTTACGTCGCCTGCCGAGTGACTTTTGAATTCTTGCAAAGCAATTTGACCAAAACATTAGCACGTTCAGTGTAGCGACTATGTAATATTTATCTATATAAATAAAAATATTATATTTCGCTCTTTTTTATTGAGAACTCTTAATAACCTCGTATTAATTCATGAGTTTTATCTCCTGAATACCTTTAACTTGGTATATATATATATATATAAGGAACATTCTTTGTGTGTCTGTGTGTCGGTGAGTTCGTTCCCTATGAACTTGAAAACGGCTGGGACGATTTTTATGAAGTTGTACACTAAGAAACTTCATGTACCTGACAGTGTTTTTAGATAGGTATCAGAATGTCTTCGATAAGTATCGCTAATCGAAATAATCTGATGAAAGAAGGAAAAGGTGACTTCGTCCTAATTAACACCTTACACAGCCTAACATCACAAGTGCATATGAAAAGTTTTATTAAAAAACAAGCCAAAAGGATCGACATATAAAATCAACTGTGGGTCCTTAACTAGAGCAAACAATCAATTTATTTGATTGATAAATAGGTGATTTAATCGATTTTGATGACAATAAAAATATAGAGGTGTGAAACATTCATTGATCATCATTCAATCTCAGGCATGCTAGTATCAATCTATCTATCTATCTATCTATCCATCAATCAATATATATATATATATATACATATACATATATATATATATATATATATATATATATATATATATATATATATATATGTTCATGTGTTTTAAGGGAGGTGGTGTTTGATCCACACTGCTGTGGGACTATGATTTAATATATTGTTTTGTTTTTAAATCCCCGAAACATTGTTTCATGGTAAACAACTGATGAAACATTTAAGAACATTTGGTACTATTGTTTGTTCCTATAAGTAAAACTATTCAGTGATACGGGAGATTGATTTACTGACACACACACACACACACACACACACACACACACTCACACACACACATATATGTATGTGTATGTGTATGTATATGTATATATGTATGTATATGTACATGTATATATATATGTATATGTATATATATATATGTATATATATGTATGTATATGTATGTATATGCATATATATGTGTGTATATGTATGTATATATGTATGTATATATATGTATATATATGTATACGCATTATATATGTATATATATATATGTATGTATGTATATATATATATGTATGTATACTCATGAGCAAAAAAAAAAAAAAAATGGGCCAAGAGTGAAAGAAAAAGGAAATCTATTTTTCAATATTTTTCCATGAATTTTTATTAATTTTAACTGAAAATTGCTATTTTGCAGATTATTATTATTATAGCATATAATAACAAGTGGAAAAATTAATTCTAAAAGTGGTAAGACCGCATCTTGGTGAGGATATTAAAAACCGAATTGCAGAATAAATAACTTAGAAGCAAATTTTTGATATTTTAAGAAAAGAAAAAGTGAAAACATCTCTTTCTGTAGTGAAGCGAATTAATCAAAGGTTCGAAGTCGAATGCTTGGTAAAAGAGAAATCTGGATCTGGTCGCCCTAGAGCATTCACTTTGAAGGATGAGAACAGGCTTAAATTAACTGTTTTGAAGGATTGAAAGAAAACTTATGTTGACCATAGCAAAGAATTCATGCAGGTGCTGGAAATTTTCCTTTTAAATATACAATATCTAGACGAATGAAAGAAATGGGATTTTCTTCTAACAAGTGTGCAAAGAAGCCATTTTTATCTAAGAAGAACATCAATGATAGAAAGAGATTTTTCTAGTATTATGGCAAGAAAGATACAGACTGGTTCAGGAATGTTTTCTGGTTAGATGAATCAAGATTTTGTCTTGTTATTGATGCTCCAAATGCTCCCGAACGGTGCAATCGAAGAACTGGAGATTTTCACCAAGTTACATAAAAACGACAGTTAAGCACGAGAATGGTAATGATATGGGGGAACTTTTACTGCAGCAGGAGTTGGGGAACTTATTAGATGTGAGAAGTCAATCAATGCAAAGGAATACATTCGAGTATTAGAAACAGGACTGTTACCAAGTATTCAGAAACTGGGAATATCTCAGAGCATTATTTTTTTCAACATGATAATGCCCCTGCACACACTCCTAAAGTCACAGAAAAATGTTTTTCTGATAATTCAATTAATGTGATATTTTGGCCAGGTCAAAGCCCCAATTTAAACCCAGCCGAGAATATTTGTTCCATAATATCTCATGCATTGGATGGAAGAACTTTTTCGAACAATGACAAACTGTAGGAAGCTGTGCAAAGCGAATGGAATAGCATCTCCTCTTCACAGTGTTCCACTTTGGTTGAGAGCATGTCTAAAAGGATTGATCTTTTAAAGTAATCAAAAGCGAATGAACTTCTATACTAAACATTTGTTAAAGTAAATGTCTTGTTCTGTGTTATTAGTTTCGTTTAAGTTTCCTTGTTCAATTGTTCTTTGTTTAATATAGATTTTAGTGCGATTTAATTTATAAAATTTGTTTGGCCCCTTTTTTTTGCTTACGAGTGTACATGTATGTATAATTATATATATATATATATATATATATATATATATATATATATATGTTTATGTCAGGTCATGTTATATGCTACTGGTACCATGGATCCCAGTATTACCTGCCTCATAGTCGGTTCACCGGCGACTAAACTGGTTCCCCCACCAGACTTGTTTGGTGAGGAGGGTGGCTAGTCTTCCTGAATGATTAAAAACAAGACCTTTTAAAGGGCGAATGAACTCTTTTCGGGGTCAACGGCCAACTAGCACCGTGTGTGTTTGTGTGTATGTACCTGTGTGTTGGGGTGGAAAGGGCTCCTGTAAGCCGTGGTGAAGGCAACCTGTCTAGGAGAAGCAAATCTTTGATTTAAAAAACCATAAAGCGGGACACCAGTACCCGCATTAAGCTGGTTGGCTTTTTAACTTGTTGCTGGCTATCTTGCTCTTGCTTGTTGCTGGATCTCAACATTTTAAACCGAGAGAGAGAGAGAGAGAGAGAGAGAGAGAGAGAGAGAGAGAGAGACAGCTGTCGTACAAAGCTAAGACTCTGTAACGTCATCTGTGTATAGATACTCACTCGGGCACTTGTCTATTAAAATGGTCCTGTGGCGATGGAAGTCATTTTTGGGCTCATAGACTCTCATGTCTGAGGGAGTGGCACTCGTCTGACAAGACGTTGCAATCATCATATACATATGTATCTATATACATGTATGATTATATGTATGTATATATATGTATGTATATATATGTAGTATATATATATATGTACGCATATATATGTAGTATATATGTATGTATATATATGTATGCATATATATTCATGTATATATAAATGTATTTGAATTTTTCGTCTAATTCTATGTATATTTAGTTGTAAATAATGTGTGAAGTTCGTCATCATTGTCTGCCTCCAGGACGTGAGTTTTGTGTACAAACATTTTATTAAAAAAAAAAACAAATAAAAAAAACTCCAGCTGTTTGAAATGCGGTTCTATTCATTTGTAATTTTAGTCTGATTCTATGTATATTTAGCTGTAAATAATGTGTGAAGTGTGTCATCATTGTCTGCCTTCGGGACGTGAGTTTTTGTGTACAAACATTTTATTAAAACAAAACAAAAAAAAACAACAAAAACTCTAGCCGTTTGAAATGCGGTTCTATTCAGTTGGATTTTTCGTCTGATTCTATGTATATTTAGGTTTTTTTTTTTGTACCCATCATCTTCGTCCAAATCATTGAGGATATATGACTTTTGGAACGCTCCTTCATGTGTATTTTACATGTATGTGCATGTGTACGGTTGTGTATTAATATCTAAGTACATGCTTATAATGTGTGCCTCTATGTGTGTATGTTTACATGTGTGTGTACATGCATATGTATGTTTGCGCGCATTCTGTGTGCATGCATGTGTTTATTTCCATGTGTATCTGGGGTGGAGAGGGCTCCTTTAAGCTGTGGTGAAGACAACTCCTCTAGGAGAAGCAAATCTCTTATTAAAAAACATAGAGCGGGAGACCAGCACCCGCATTAAGCAGGTCTGCAGTTTAACTTGTTGCTGGCTATCTTGTTCGTGCTTGTTGCTGGATCTCAACATTTTGAACCGAGAGAGAGATTTAGCTGTCGTACAAAGCTAAATCTCTGTAACATCATCTTTGTATAGATACTCCCTCAGGCATTTGTCTATGAAAAATAGTCCTATAGCAATGGAAAAGTTGTGACGCGTATAAGCTTCAAATGCTGGAAACATGTAATAATTGATCTGCCATCATTATATGTTTCCGTGTGTGTATGTACGTATATGTGTACGTATGTTTATATATATATGCACATATGTATGTATATGTATATATATCTATGTGTATATGTATGTTTATGTATGTATATCTATGTGTATATGTATGTATATATGTATATATGTTTGTGTGTGTTCGTATGTATATATGTTTGTCTATGTATGTATATATATGTGTATTTATGTATATGTGTATGTTTGTGTATATATGCATAGATATGTAAGTATATGTATATGTAGTTAAATGTATGTGTATATGTGCATATATGTGTACGTATTTGTATGTGTATATGTATATGTGCGTTTTTGTATATGTGTGTATATATGCGTGTGTATTTGTGTATGTATGCATGTGTGTATGTATATGTATTATGTATGTATATATGTATATATGTGTGTATGTTTATGGATATATGTGTGTGTATATGTGTACGTGTATATATATATATATATATATATATATATATATATATATATATATATATATATATATATATATATATATAGCAATGACCGTCTTCAGTGCCATGTCTGCTTGTGTGAATTCGCCGGTACCACTAAAAAAAAAAAAGTCATGTTAGGGCTCATGGACTAAGTGTCTGAGGGAGTGGCACTCGTCTTACAAGACGTTGCAATCATCATGTATGTATATATATATGTATATATATATATGTATGTATATATTTATGTATATATATGTATATATATGTATATATATCTATATCTATGTATATATGTATATATGTATATATATATGTATATATGTATATATATATGTGTGTGTGTGTGTGTATTGGCTCGTATTTTATATTCAATGAATGTTCCTCCATTATCCCCATGTGTCTCAGTTTTGCTTCCAATGCTTTTGAACACACTTTGTGTTTGAAATAATCAACAATTAGTAGGCAAGACAGCAACCTTTAAAGTCGTTCATTCTCCTGTTAAATTGCTTGAGCGTAAATCGGAGTGAAAATATACTTCCGTCCGAAAGATTGCCATTTGTCAACAACGTAAAGTTTAAACATAAATAGGAGGCTGAAAAAAAAAAACAAAACAAAAAATAAACAAACAAACAAAAAACATTGAATGACCCGCGCAGCTAAGTTATCGACCGCGTAACCAACCGTTTCACTTCGCGCATTTTTACAAATAAGAATGTTTTCATGCGTTGCTCAACGTAACCGGTTTTCAATTTGTGTCGAGAACAGAATGTCTTTGATTTAGGAAACGGGTCTACGCTTCTCGGCGGTGCATCCGCCACGCTGGGCTTTTCGGCTTGTTAACTTTTAACATTCTCATCTGTCGTCATCCAGTTGTTTCGCACCCACTCCATCCTAATAAATGTCAAAATAAGGGAAAATACGTTAAACACGGTTTAATTATTATTTTTTTTATTTTGTTGCTCTTAATCATCAATGTCTAGCATAAAAGTGAAGTTTGTCGCCCTTTTTAAGGTGTTGTCTGCTTGCTAATCAACTTTATGACCCACGTCAAACCAGTCCCTCCTATGTCATCAGCACTAGTTAATTATTTAAACATCCCAGCTGGAGTAAGCGCTTCTTTAATTGATACAATTAAAAAAATACTACTAATGAACCTGTATCGTCAACAAATGACGAATATACTTCTTTAATAGCTATTTTTTTTCTTTTTTTCTCGTTTATCTCAAAAGACGAAGTCGGTGCTAGATTTTTCCATCCAAATTAGTTTGCGACAGTTATACTCTGACAGATGAGTCATATCACTGTCACCATTTAATAATTCTCAATCTTTGTTTAATTTTATTAATTGAGAAAGATTTTATCTAATCAAGATATTTTTTCCACGAACATAAATTTCTTAACTGAACGATTATTCAAATGTATTATTTATTTGTCCGTTGAGGTGCAACTATGCGATACCATTGTGTTATCAATATTTAATTCATGTCATATACTGAGATGTCATTTAAAGTGTGCATTTCATTCATTTACAAAACGTATTACTAATGATTAATGGGAATTTTTTTGAAAAATAAATGGTTTCCTAGTCGTGAGCAGTCATCCAAGAAGTAACTGTTCTTAAAAAATCTATCTGTATTGATGAAGGTCTCACGCTTTCGTTTACACACGAATAAGTAACTATGTAAATATGTAAGAAAAAATAATTGAATACATAAACAAATAAAAAAAAATATGATGTTTTAGACAACCGAGGAAATATGAATGCATAAAATAACAAACTTCTGCAATATTTGGTTGTGTGAATCGAATTGTAATAGGTACGGGCAAAAATGAGCGGACAAAAATAGGGGGACCTCGTTTTGAAAGTCGATTTATCATAATTTTTTGTAGGTTTCCGACTACTTTTTGATTGTATTTGAAAGATTAAGGACTAAACTTTATTTCTAAAAGGAAAAAAAAAATTTGTACCCGTGAAAAAAAAAGTTATGAAAAATGTTTTCACGGCGAGCTACCCAATTCAGCTTAATTTTGAAGTTAAATAAATTCATTGTAAAAATCCTTTAAAAGATAAATATTAATTTTCTGGTTCAATTTCAAAGATAATTAGTAAAGTCCTAAGATATTGAATTAAATTTAAAAACACACCTTGTTTGCACAAAACATAAATTAATTAGCCCAAAATCGATTGATTCTGCCGTTTGCAAAACGCAACAAACTAAAATTTTGTAAACACGAAATATACGAAGACCAAAATTTTCAGGCAGTTGAAAAACTGAAAATGACATCATGTAATTAAAAGAGAGGAAGGGGTGATAGTTTCTTATTTCCCCAGATGTGCATCCGTACATTCCTATTCTGAACGTTTATATACATTTTCCATTTTTTTATTTAATTATTTTTCTATGTTCCTGATTTTAAATTAATTCTTTTTAAATATTGTGCAATATTTTATCAAAAATATGTTACGCCGAAAGTTTCACATTCTTGCGAGCAAGGAAATTATTAAAATCTTGCATATAAAAATTATGCGAAACCTGTAATTAAAAAATATATAAATATTTTTTGTAAGTATAATTTTTTTGTGTGTGGAAATATCAAATAAACAATGCTTAATTCAATGGTAATATCGGTAGTTCGAGAAATTCATTTTTCTTCGAGTTATATCAAATTCATAAATACAGACTTTAGTGGCTTTTTTCGTAATGTTCCTGTAAAAATTATTTTATTTTTATGTTTACAAATTACGATGCTTTATTTATATAAAAAAGCAAAATAAATTCTTGCGTTTTTTATTTAGTTACTACTGAAACCATAACTTTAGTAAATATATATTTAGTTTAAATAAAATAATACATTTTCCCTAAGATTTTAAATAAAGAAAATTAGTTCATTATATTCCGCGATAATTATTAGATAAATACTGAAAATTTCATTAAAATTGGTAAATTTCTTGATTTTTAGTGACTTTTTAAGTAAAGGGAGGGGTCAAAATGTTTATACATTTTGAGCATCGACATTCATTTTGCCCGTACCTAATAACTAAAAATTAATTTTACACAAATTCGGCATCGCACTATTTGACGATCAAGTGAGTATGAAACTAACATCGTCATAAGTAAAGAAATAAATAATCCTTTTAAGTATTGACTCTTTTTTCGAGAAGGCATCGTTATATACATGAGTAGCAATAAAATCTGAACAGCAATGAAAAAAAAATGATACTTACCCACAGTTATCATTATATATATATATATATATATATATATATATATATATATATATATATCCCTTCCCTTATATATTATATATATATATATATATAAAATGAACTCATTTTTCCCTCTGATTTTGACCTTAATAAGATTTAAAAGACATTTCATGCAAATGTAATATGCACAAACTGCAGCACAATATCTGGGGTGTGTTATAGGCATATTAACTCTCCACTTTCTCGATTATCGTAGATTTCTATATTCTTTCTGCTGAGAGATCACTGCCAAAATCGGTTAAAACCAATGGAAGTAGTAAAATCTTTTCTCTCTAATTAATTCCTCCTACCCCCGTCATTACTTATACCGTTACAGGATCGTTCACAAGGGAAGTTCACAAACGAACGCCGGTTTCGGTTTTCTGTATTTCGGAGTTGCTTAAAAAACCTGGAATGGAATTTTACCGTGCCTTTCCGTTCTATGCTTCCTATTCGGTCAAACGCACCGATAACGACATTCCCACAAACATTAATTCTTATCCCAAGCTTACTTTACGTTGCTTGATTACCATTTTCCCCCAATATTTTTACACTAAAAAAAGATTCTTTCCATTAAACATATAAAACATCATTTCCGTTTTATTTCATTTTGTCGTTGCTTAAAAAACCGGAATAGAATTTTAACATTCCATTTCGTTCTATGTTTTCTACTGGGTGAAAAGAACCATGGACTTAACCGAATCGAAAGGTTATTTCTGCCATTTTTTTTTTCGCTTTTCGCTGTGTTTTTTGTTTTTGTTTTTCCGAACACGTTCATCATTGTTTCCCCTTTATTTTTGCTTTTCGTTTTTCCGGTTTCATTTTTAAACAAGTTTTACGTTTGTTCGCTGTTTTTTTTTGTTTCGGTTTTTCCGATTTTTTTAGGAAATTTAACATCGTTTTTTTTTTGAATACTTAAACAGGGGTATTACTTCGCCTATACTTTACTTTACGCCCCCTCTTTTACACACACACACCTCCAAACACACGGGCAACGCCGGGTACCCTCGTTAGTATATATATATATAAATATATATATATATATATAATTTAAAGGAGATTAGAACAATAGTCTAAAGAGCAGAGTGTATTTTAATGTAATAGTAAAATTACTAATTTAATTAAAATACAGGGAAAGAAAAAGTGCTCGTTGTAATTTAGATATATAATAAGCTCGATAGGTAAATATCCTAGAGCTAATTTAATATTCAGTAATGTGATTGATAATTTAAAATTCAAATTAGAATTAAATTAAAAATCCGTTTCACAAGTAGGAACAATATCAAAATCAATAATTTGTATGATCGTTTCGGAAAACAATGTTTTTATTGTGGTAGACATTAAGCCACGGACAATAATTTTTACATATAGTATTTTTAACAAACAAAGTTTCCTCATCAGCAAAGTATTGGGAAGGGGTTTTAATATATGTAAAAGACACCATAAATAAACCTAGCATTAAAAGTAAGGCAGATGTATCTGGAAAAAATTAAAATAAAGGTATGTATTTACTTCATAAGAAAATTAATATGATATAATATGATAGAAATAAAATAGAATAAAATTATAAATCTAAATTTGGTTTAAATATAATATTAGAATAATATATTTCTAATAAAATTCATAGACACACACACACATATATACATATATATACATATATATATATACATACACACACATACATATATATATATAAATATATATAATTATTTACCTTTTAATTCTTCGCCTTTTGAAATCAGCAATTAAGGTCAAAGCATTCATATGTATTGTAGCTTTTCAACTTATGAAATGATAAATTTTCAAAAAGAACGCTAATGGAATATTTTATATCGGTTAGCATACGTTTGATTAAAACGCTAAATTTAAAACTGAAGAAAGAAAGGGGAGATAATCTTATTTCTTTAATTAAACAATGCAAGGGAGATAATTAGTGTTTAAGTTAATTTATTATTAAGGAATAATAAATCAAGCAAACAATATATTATAATCTATTTTAAAATTATTGAATTTAATATTTGATAATTTATTTGTTTATTGAAATTAAAAAATAAGGATAAGTTAAGGTTAAGAATATATTTTAATAATATATAATAATGATCGATATATCAGATCAATTAATAATAACAATAATATTGATGATCAAAAATTTTTATTAATAAGCATGTCAAGTTATAGTTTAATTTTAATATTGAATATTAATAAGTAACATTTTTAATGATTGTTTTCCGAAACGATCGTACAAATTATTGATTTTGTTGTTGTTCCTTCTTGTGAAATGGATTTTTAATTTAATTCTAATTTGAATTTTAAATTATCAATCACATTACTGAATATGTATATATATATATATATATATATATATTTATATATATATATATATGTATATATATATATATATATATATAATCAGGGAGATCCGACGTTACCCGGGATTGAATGAGGATCAACGAACGTCCCATCTTCTCATTGAAATCGGCGAAATCAGTTATTTTTTTAATCAAATCGATTGATTGCCTTTTCTACACGGTGTACCGGAAGGCAGCTTCACATCTCTCATCGCAATAACTTAGTCAAGAATACACTGTAGTCTACATTGCCCTTTTGATTTCATAGAATTATTTTATATAACGGCTTGAATTAAGGTTTAATATGTAAAAGTCAAGTATCATGGTTCAGTTGTGCTCTAAATATTCTAAATATTCATTTCAAACGTGCCTCTGAATTATCAACGAACTTACTGTTGATTTTATACGCCGGCCCCTTTTGCTTGTGTGGTGAGAAAACTCCTTAAATGCACTTGTGATGTTAGGATGTATAAGGGTGTTAAATTGGGTCGAAATTGGACTGTTTGTTCTTTGATCATGTTTTTTCGATTATCAATTTTTTATATTTCTAAGAAGGATTCAGATAAAAAAACTTATCTAAAAACACCCCGAGGCACATACGGCAAATTCGTGTCAAATTTAAAAAAAAGTCAACGCAACTGTTTTGGAGTCCATAGAAAATCTCTTTCTTTCACACACACACAAAGCGTCTTATATATATATATATATATATATATATATATATATATATATATATATATATAAATTTTTATGTTTCAATTCATAAGGAGTCTTCAGACTTCTGCGTAACTTGCTAGACGTATATTTCCATACAGGTACTAAACTGTGTTCATGTATTTATCGATTATATACACAGGCGATATTTTATGCGATAATATATCCATACTTATATAAAGTTAAAAAAAATGTTTTGGTTTCCATTTAAGCTGATGACATCCAAGTCATTTTTAAAAACTTTGGAAATCATTACTATATATTAGGTAGAATAATCAAAAAGAGAATTGGCTTTATAATAATGATAAAGATCTGCGTAAATTCAAATGTAATTAAGCGTATTTTACGACAGGGCAATACCCGACACTCTGTGTGTGTGTGTGTGTGTGTGTGTGTGTGAAAATATATTTTGTTATTTTTATTATTTTGCCTTACATGTGTCAATATGATGATTTTTGGAATATCCAGATTTAGTTGCCTACCTTGTTCGTATATCCTGTTTTTAGACGTTCAGTTGCACCGAAATTTCAGTAAGATATTCTACGGTAGACACACACATATATATAATTAATAAAATAGTAACGATTTCCCCGTAAAGAAAAAAAAAACATTATAGCAATACAAACACAAATGCCACATATGAATTCAATATAGTCACACTGTCAATACTTGATGCAGCTTTGAATGATATTGTCAATCGATTTCATTCAATATCGTAATATCGTAAATTCCTATTTATTTCCGAGGAGAGTCACTCTCTCGAATACGTCATATTTACAGGTGGTAACAAGATACTTGCTCAATCATTATTTTCTACTCTTACTCTCTGAGACACCGAGAACTTTGATACGTTTGACATATTTTTCACACCGCGCTGTACATGTTTACTTTCTTATTATCTACTTTTAACATTATGGAGCCACATAGTGGCTACTCTAAACATTTAGATCTAAACATCTAAACATGTACACTTTTAATATGAGTAGCCACTGTGTGGCTACACTACGTAAGTACGAACCCCTTCCCTTCAGAATCCATTTATCGGACTTGGAGAATTTTAAACGGCTACAAACAACTATCGAGAACTAAACAACATGATGTCATTCAACAAAACAAACAATCGATTAACAAAACTTCGAATCTGACGAACACAGAAAATAATATCTACCTTCGTACGCTTACTTCTGCTTCAGTGTAATACGCTCTCCTATTCTGAAGAGTAATTACATGCAAGTATTGTAAAATGATAGTATTCGTCTATTCTGTTATTCCATTAAAGCGATAACAATAAGGGAGCGGTTGTTAAATGAATCTGTTAGCGTATGTAGTCAATATCAATACGTAGAAAATGAAATGATAAATCGGTAAAAAGCAAGTTAACTTATGAATAAAATTAAGCGGTGATTTTGGGTTAAGTTAGGGGATTGTATTGCATAAAGGTGGAGCTTTTGTTACTAAAAAATCGTCTGTATATATATATATATATATATATATATATATATATATATATATATATATATATATGCGTGTTTAATTTAACTATTAACGCTATACACATTTAAAAGGTATGTATTTCATGACGTAACATTTGATGGTTGTGATCACCTCATTGGATAATTCCGATTACAGCTTTATTGATACATGTTTTCTGCCCTTTGGCCGTGTCATACGTTGTCTACCAATTCTGCATGCAGTTACAATGTTATTCTGAATGATGCACCTGATACCAAGTTGAAAATTTAACCACGATGCATTTAATTTTATTTAAGACAAGCAAAAAGAAATAAACATTACTTGGCGACAATTATTCAATTTTTAAATATTTACCAAATATATATAACTTACATTATATATCTTTAATATAAATGTATTGTAATTTAAAAAAATGGTAATTTTAATTTAAATTATTGCCATTCAGAATTAATAAGCATAATGTAAAATGAATTGTGGTTAAACGCTATGTCAATATAGTTTGTGAGAAATACCGAGGACATAAGTTAGTACATCAAAGAAAAATGACAATATTAATTGAATTTCCAAACTTTCTAATTATATTACGTTTATTTACCAAGATAATGTGCCGCACATGATGGTAGGTGTTGGTATGCCTAAAGATTTAGAGTGAATCTCTTCCTCAGGGGAGAAAAGAAACTGTTGCAACTGTAAGGCGAAGCTTTATTTTGTCTGAAGTAATTTTTATTTTTTTGCCTCAAACAAGAGTTGCCCCACCTTGGGGAGCTGGATTTTCCCGACATTAAAAGTTAACATGTATCTTTGCTCTTATTAGAAGGCAAATAAATAGGAATTAATGTGAAACCCGACATCGAAATTTTTGTAATTTGTCACAGTTTGAATAGCGGTCTTTGATCCAGGTAGAAATATATGAGTATTTTCGCCAAGAGTCAAACTCTGTTTACTCTTTTTATATTCGTATTTTTTATCAGTTCTCTTATCATTACGTTTTTATTATGCTTTACAGGATTCTGCCCAATGTTTTTTCTTTCAACATAAGCATCCCTTCTAAAAATAAAAAAGACACTTATTTAGGTTCTTATTCCTCTCCCCTATTCTCGCCATTTTTCTTCTAATTAGTTTTTTTCCGATGTATTTTGCAAAGATAATCAACTTCAAATGAAACGAAAGTCTAACTTTAGATTACGGTTCCCGAAGGGATCGATGAGAAGCAGGGTAGAGTGGCGCAGGCAGGGGAAGGTGTTTCCAAAACATGCGCCGTCTGATGGGAAGTTTTGAAGATATCATTGAATATCCTCACCCTCCTTCCATCTAATCAGAAAACATGAAACACAAATACAAGTATCAGCGCATCAGAACTTGAAAATGATAACCCACTAAAGATACACATTTCAGACAGTTTGTGATTACTAGAAAAATAAAATGGAGCCCGAACTGTTGAAGAAAATCATGCTTTCATGTAAAAATAGAAGAAACAAGTAAATGAAGGAAAAGAACGGAAAAAAATTTCTTGGAAATGACGGTCCATGAAAAAAGGAGAAAATTCTCAAACAGCAAAAAAGAAAAAAAAGTAGAATGAAGAAACTAAAAACGAAAAATAAATAAAAGAAAAAAATTAGAATGAAGAAACTAAAAACGAAAAATAAACAAAAGAAAAAAATTAGAATGAAGAAACTAAAAACGAAAAATAAATAAAAGAAAAAAATTAGAATGAAGAAACTAAAAACGAAAAATAAATAAAAGAAAAAAATTAGAATGAAGAAACTAAAAACGAAAAATAAATAAAAGAAAAAAAAAGAAAGTTACAAAAAAAGAAAAAGGAATTAAACAAAGTAATTAAGAAAAGAAACACAAAAGAAAAGGAATACACCCTAAAGAAAAAAATAAATGGAGAGAAAAAAGAAAAGAAAACGGATGATATGGAAAAAATCAATGCTAACACAAAAAATGGAAAAAAGAAGAAAATATAAAAGAAGAAAAGTAAAACAAGAAAGTGAAGCAAGGAAATGAAATGAATATTAAAACAAAAGAAAAAAACAACAAAAAAGAACAGACAGAAATGGAGAAAGCAGTAAATATAGAGTGAGACAAAAATGGAAAACGAAAAAGTAAATGAGATAACAAAGCAAGAAAAATGGAAAAAAGGGATGAATAGATTGGATTAAAAAAAGGGAATACTTTTTTTTTATTAATGAGGAATAAATTTCTTGGAAATGACATTAAAAAACGGTAGCATTAAAATATTTATAAACTTTTAGGAAATGGAACTTACTTGAAAACAGAACTGCAAGTCCCACCTAAAAGAACTGGTACTAATTTTGTGGGTCTCGTTTATAATTATTTATTAATAATAAGAAATAAATAGAGCTTTATTGATAGTTGATATATTATGTTGGAAAAACCATATGACTACTCCTATAGACTCTATTCTAGAGAATGTGTTCGAGATGACCATTTCTCGAGTAATCACACAAATTTGTCCGTGACATCATTACAATATTACTTTTGCATGATGATCCATTCATTGCTCTATTCTTTAAGAAAACCGCAGAAAATGTAATCTGAGAGACGGTTATTAAAAGAATTATAAAGTAGATTTTTATTATTATTTTAATATCTATCAAATATCTTTAAAAGTTAACCATACATCACGTAGACTACAGACAAAAACAGATTTAAAAACAGAAAAATTATGTTATATTGTAATTCTAAATGACTAAGTTCAATTGTGGAACAATCGAAGAAAAATAAACGCAATCGGACCAACATATCAGGTCACAATATTTGTAAGTACGGCGCTACCAACGCGCGAAATCGCGCCACCACCGTCCACAAACGCGTTACCAACGTGCCACCAACGCACCAAATCGCGCCACCAATACGCCAAATCGCGCCACCAATGCGCCAAATCACACCACCAACACGCTAAACCGCGCTACCAACGCAGTATATTTCGTACATGTAAAGCATGTTTAACGTTATAACTGTACAGAGGTATGCAGATGTAATGATGAGTTTCTGGCATGTTGATTGTATGTACCGTGTATTAAAAAAACAACTAAATTATACAACGAAAACCTATAAAATATTAAGTGTTTTATTTAAGCTAGATGTTTATTGAAAGGAGCATGTCTAAATGATATCTGTTAAGATAACGTGATAGTTTTATTAACACTAGATGCATCTATGACGTTAATGGAATGATGATTCTTGTTGTAAAGGAAAACATTTTTGACACCGAGTCATGTCGCATATATTCATAGTGAATTTCGAAAACTGCTGTTTCTCGCGTGTTATTATTATTATTATTATTATTATTATTATTATTATTATTATTAGTAGTAGTAGTAGTAGTAGTAGTATTGGAACCAAAATAAGCTTTTGAGAAAATGACAGTCGACTTATCGAAGTTAGACATTGATTGTCTTGAATCTCGCAAATCTATATTTGATACTGTCTAATCAACTTGTCTTTGTCTTCCCTCAGTAATGTTCGTTAAAAGAAAATAATGTATTTCCCTTTACGTAAAAATAAATTACATATTCCAGTTAGAAACATTTTTATTATCGCTATCATATATTTATTAGCACCATATTTCATCTCAGCAGAAATTTCCACTGCTAATAGTCTGTACTACTAATAATACATTCTTGGATTCATTATTAGTATCATTATTATTAGTTGTAATATTTAATACTGAAATAATATATAATTATTAATTTGTATCTTAATTATATATTATTTAACAACAACAACAACAACAACAACAACAACAACAACAACAACAACAACAACAACTACTACTGCTACTACTTTTGCAATAATTTTCCCCATCTAAAATCTAAATATAAAATTTTGCATGGATTCAAATACGCTACATATTAAGTTTCATGTCTGTAGATAAAAAAATTGACACAGGCGTTAGGTAGGCAAATTTTTTAAACAAAAATATATACACATATATAAATATATAAAGAAAGAGGTTTGTGTTTACTATAACCTTTTTATGCAAATATTACACAAGTATAAATCATGTAGAATATCTGCATGAATATAATTACACGTAATAGTTAACTAAAAATGATCATCCCATAAGAAAAACAAAAATAATAATAGGAAATTAATTAAAATGAATGTTTAAAAGAATATGCAAATTAGCTAAGATCTTTTACAGATGAATATAGTTTCACGCGACCCATATATAAGAAAGTTGTATTTTGTTTTTAAGTAAACAGAAAAAAGGCTTTTAATATTAATATCAATACACAAAAACCCAAATTTATATATCTATATATATATATATATAATCTTACCTTTCCATTGCATTTACAGTTCTAATAGGAAAATAAACGAACACTTCCGAAATAAAACAGCACATACAAAATTTCTCACAGTGTGTTTCGCGAAATTTTGCTTACACATCATCTTTGGTCAAAAGTTATTACCTTTTTCAGAACAAAATGCCTCTCTTAAATCCGTATTCCCACAAAGATGACAGCAAACACTTTACACTCTATCCACTAAGTCCTCTTACTCGCCCATGTCCTCCCCAGAAGATTACTAACCGCTATCATTATTTCTATTTATACCCAAACTTAACCACTTACTACATTTTTAGTTCTGTAGAAACTCCTTAGATAGAATTTTCAGTGGCATTCAATTTTTACCGTCTCTTTTGTTTATCGTACATAACAAACAGAGCAGCTTACTTAGCCCTAAAAAATATGTTCATAACGGGTTTCTAAATAATGGCGTAATTTTCAATCTCTGCCCGGGAAATGCACAGGTTATTAACTTCATGGAATTTCTTCACACAAACGAAATATTTTCTTGATCTTCGTTGCCCATGACGAACCCTATCTAAGATTAAAAAAAAAAAAAAAAAAAGAATTCATTCCTTAGGGTAGAATTGTGTAAAAGTCATTGTAGGGTAAATTTCATCGTATTTTCATTGTGTTGTGACTGTGCATGTTAACGTGCAAATCATGAATACATTTATATCTAACGTTTCCTAATGATCTTTGCAATTAACTCCGTTACTAGATTGACGGATTGAATGTCTCAGGGTTTCAGTTTCGATTTCAGCTCATAGGGTTGTCTTCAGTTCGCCCCATTTCCTTCTTTATATATATATATATATATATATATATATATATATATATATATATATATATACTAGCTGTTCAGCGTGCCTTTGTTCGGGTCCTATGCACTGGTCATAACTTTCCCTATGTGTGAGTATCCTTTATGTAATATTTCAAATGTTTAGACAAGCAATTGTCTGAGTAATTTGGTAGAGATCGCAGAGGTATTTTTTTTTTTACTTTGACCCCTTAACATTTATTGTTTTGGTCTCAAATCAAAATAACAAGTTTGACCCATGTTCTAGTTATCTACATCTAAAATTTCAAGTGTTTGTACGAAAAATTGGCGAAGGAGGTTGGTAGACAATGCAAGGGTCAACTCATTCAACTTTAACCTTTTGGCAGCCAAAATTTTGCCCCCAAACTGACTACCCGTTATGTAAAATTTCAAATGTTTCGACCCAAAATTGGCTGAGTAGTTTGCTAGAGACAGCAAAAGTCAAATCTTTTGAATTTTGACCCCTTGACAGCTCAAATTTTCGACCTGGACCGATTAAAAGCTTTACTTATCTCTGAATACCATTTATGTAAAATTTCAAATGTTTAGACCAGAATTTGTCTGAGAATTTGGTAGAGATCGCAGAGGACAAATTTTTTAAAACTTTGACCCCAATTTTAACCCCTTAACATCCATTGTTCTCGTCTCAAATCAAAGTAAAAGTTTGATCCATGTCCAAGTAACCTACATTTAAAATGTCAAGTGTTTAGACTCAAAATTGGTAGAGGAGTTTAGTGGAGTTTTCAAATGCCAAATCGTAAAACTTTAACCCCTTAAAAGCTAAATTTCTGGCTGAAAACCGATTAAAAAGTCTTTCCCAAATCTCAATATCCCTTATGTCAAATTGTAATACGTAGACCAAAAATTGACAGAGTAGTTTGGTAGGGAAATATACACACACAGACAGAAACACAGACAATTTTACTTTAATATATATATATATATATATATATATATATATATATATATATATATATATATATACACATACTAGCAGTTCAACCCGGCTTTGCTTGGGCCGTGTGTTCATAACTTTATGTGCATATGTATATATATATTAAAAAGTTTGACTCATGTCCAGGTAACCTACATCTAAAATTTCAAATGTTTAGACCCAATATTAAAGGAGGAGTTTGGTAGAGTCTGCATATGTCACTTCTTTCAACTTTGACCTCTTGGTAGCCAAATTTTCGCAAAAACACTGACTAAAAAACTTGCTGCATATCTGAATACTCTTTATGTAAACTTTCAAATGTTAAGACACAAAATTGGCTGAATAATAGTTTGCTAGAGACTGCAAAGGTTAAATCTTTCGAACTTTGACCCCTTGGCAGGTAAATTTTCGGCAAAAAACCGATGAAAAATTTTGCCCTATGTCTGATTATACTTTTTGTAAAATTTAAAGTGTTTGAACCAAAAATTGGCTGAGTAATTTGTTAGAGACCGCAGGGATCAATTTTTTAAAAACTTTGACCCCAATTTTGACAACCTTAACATTTGTTGTTTTGGGCTCCAATCAAATTGAAAGGTTTGATCCATGTCGGAGTAACCTATCCTAAAATTTCAAGTGTTTAGACCTAAAATTGTCAGAGGAGTTTGATAGAGTTTTCAAAGATCAAATCGTTGAACTTTGACCGCTTGATAGCCAAATTTCTGGCCGAAAACCGATTAAAAAAGTTTCCCAAATCTCAATAACCCTTATGTCAAATTTCGAGTCTGTAGACTGAAAATTGACAGAGTAGTTTGGTAGGGAAATGTACACACAGAAACACACAGACAGACAATTTCCCTTATATATATATATATATATATATATATATATATATATATATATATATATATATATAATGTTTTAATGATTTTAAGTAACCACGAGTCAAATTTTAAAATCTTTCCAGGAAGCAAGTTAAAAAAACAAAACAAGAAATACTTGCAAAAGAAAAGATACAGAAATAAAAGTTTTAATACCAAAATGTTACACACTCTTTAACTTTCATTTTGTTTTTAGGATTAAAAGAACCTACCTTTATATTCTATCGTTTCCTTCCCATAATATTCGTCCATATTTAATGTACTCCACAAATTGACATATGTATTGAACGCATAACCTACCATGACAAGTCCCTTAACTACATTGCATACGACGTATATTCATTATGTAATGTCCACAAATTTCATCCTATATCACCTTAATTACTGTTCCCTCTCTTACTTCCTCCACATTTACAATGTTTTACCATCTTCCTCCCATATTCCATTATTTCGTTTCTAGGTAGTTGTTGCTGGACTTCACATCTCTAATATGGTACCTTACACCTTATCCCGTCTTATGATGAGAAGCATTAGGCTGTGAAATATCTAGGTATAAAAATTATATTTATCCCGCACCCCTATTCGATGTAATATCCTTATTGAATCAATCATTAAATTTATATACGTTAGTATACATTTTTATATTTTCATTTTTTCTCTTTTAATGTATATTATTTATATGTATATCTATGAGGAAATGCTTATTTAATTAATAGCATGGGTACCCGGCGTTGCCCGGGTCGACATAAAGTCCCGTTTTGAACACACCTACTATACTAAGGATGTTAATCATTTTCATCGTGGGTAACGTCGATACCCCCCCCCACACACATACACAACAATTTCAAAAATAAAAGAACGGATAAAAACATGTAAACGTAATCGCCCCCCAAAAGAAGTACGTGATACCCTCTCCACCAGTTGAGATCCTTACAATAGTAAAAATCATTTATTTATGGGCGTCCGAAATGGTTACCCTTAAAAATATGCAAAGGGAATGTGGTATTATATCGGAGCACACTTACACATTTCCTTTACCCTTTCTCCTCCCTCTTTGCCGTTCAGCAGTCGGCAGAAGTAAAAGATTCCTAAGGATATATCATTATCTCGAGAAAATTCTTCCACTGGCCGTACAGCCGTAAAAAATAAAATAAAATAAAACAAACATATTAAGTTTTCTTGATAAAAAAAGTAAATTTTTCCTGTACGTTCATCTAACAATATATGCTTTTCGTAAACATATTTTTACGTATTTTCTTATATATATATATATATATATATATATATATATATATATATATATATATATATATATATATATGAAATAAAATGGAGGTGGAAGGACCTGGATACTCAACGTTTCGCCCGATTTATGCGGGCTTCTTCAAGAGGGATGGTCATTGACGAGAGAGTCGGAGGATTGGGGCTATATATAATGATGGGGGAGAGCAGCGTGTTTTCCTTATGTAAATTAGATGTCATATATACATGTATATACATTTTATGAGAGAAGAACTAATTAGAGTAAACTAGTGTAGTGGATTACGTCTAAAAGATAAAATATCGTAGAGATTAAAAATTGTGTTTGGAAATATAGCGGTGATAGATTAAATAAATAAAATGACACGAGATTACGAAAGAATCTTTTTTTTTTTTTAAATTAGAAATAATTGAATTGGGATAAAATAGCGCAGTAACTTAAAAGATGGTATCTAAAAATAAGAATCGGAGGTGATAAAATGGAGTCTAAAAATAGATAATGATAAAATACAGTAAATAAGTAAAATAAAAATAAAATTAAGTGAAATTACGAATTTTTTTTTTTTTTCGCGTTTAACCGGTGTCTAAGTTGTTTTCTTTAATAATTATTTTCGACAGAAAGGGAGCAACGTGGAAAAAACCTTTTCTTTGCTTAATTATATTGCTGGAATGGGAGATTATAGCTGACTCAATTAAACGTCGTGTGGATCTGTTATGTATGTGTTTAAGGAAAGTTGCTTTGTTAAAATCAAAATGGTGGTCGTTTTCCATGATGTGACAAAATATGGCGTTGAGTGTATTGTTGTTTTTTACATCTCTTTTGTGTTCATATATTCTTTTATTTAAATTACGTTGAGTTTCTCCTACGTATATTCTTCCACAATCAAGGCAGGGTATGGAATATATTCCGGCTTTGGTGTTAATGTTGGTATTAGTTATAATTTTACGTGTTAGATCCCTAATTGTTAAAGAGTTTAGTTTTGTTATTTGAATGCCTGTCTTATTTAGGTTCTTATAGATTGTGTCGTTGTTTTTATTAGTTGGTAATGTTAATTGTCTGTTGTGTGTCTGGTTATTTAAGGAATGGTCTCGGTTTCGGTTATGGTAAATTTTTAGTGCTTTTCTTTTTGTATTTGCCAAAAAATGTTGAGGGTATTGCAAGTTCATGAATGTAAGTTCGATATACTCAAATTCTTCCACGATGTATTCTTCACTACATATTCTCAGGGCCCTAAGAAAAAATCCTATTAGAATACCTCTTTTTACTTTATCATCGTGATGAGAGTAAAAGTGTATGTAATCATTTTTATTCGTGACTTTCCGATGGACTTTAAAACTTAGATGATCATTGTTATTTATGATGTTGATGTCCAGAAAAGGTATGGAGTTGTTATTTTCTCTTTCATGCGTATAGTTAATAGTGGGTTCAATCTTGTTTAATTTATCAGTGATATTATCTATTTTGGAAGATATAGGGAGAAAAATTAAAATATCATCAATATATCTATAGTAGGAGGTGCCCTTGGGCAATTTATATTTCATGGGTCCGGTTTCTATGAATTCTAAAAATAGACATGCCAAAACCCCACTTAGAGGGTTACCCATGGGCAGTCCAAATTTTTGTTTGTAGCAGAGTCCATCGAATGTGAAATATGTCATGTCAATGCATATACTTATAATTTTAATTATATTATCTATCGGCAAAGGTAATTTAATTTTTATTTTATTTAAGTGTTTTGAAAGAAGGTTGAGACATTTCTTGGTAGGGATATTGGTGTATAAAGATTCTATATCGAGACTATTCATGGTTTTATTTTTCATATCTATGTTTTTTATCTTATTAAGAAGGTCGCCAGAGTTTCTTATATGGGAATTGCTAATTGTGCCCAATAATGGCGTGAGGAGTTTTGTGATCGCTCTTGCTATCTTATGGGTGGCACTGCCAATGCCAGAGATGATTGGGCGTATTGGATTATTATTTTTATGTGTTTTGGGTAAACCATATAAGGTCGGGATTTTAGGATGGTATTCTATATAGGTAGTCCATATTTTATCATTATGTATTAATTTCTTGTAAGATTTGTTAAATTTGTCAATTTCTTTATGTATTATTTCGGAGGTAGTTTTTTCATATGTGTGTTTATCTTGTAATAGTTGAAGTATTTTATTTTTGTATTCAGTTGTTTCCATTATTACAATCCCCCCACCTTTGTCAGCAGGTGAGATGATAATATTATGGTCGTTAGCCATGTGTGATAATGCATTTATGTATCGTTTTGGTAGGGTGATATCCCTGGTTTGGGCGGTAGTCGTGGATATTATACCCTGGACGAAACCTTTCATAAAGTCGGTATCTTCGTGTTTATAGTTTCGAGCGATTGTGTTGGTTGTTATCTTTGGATAGATTCCCGTTGCAAATTTTAAACCAAGGCTGAGGGCTTCTGTCTCGGTGTTTGATAGTGGCCGGTTTGTAAGATTTTGTATGAGTTTTGGTCGTCCAATAAAACCCCATTTGCTGTTGGAGATTAGATTGGATAGTTTTCTGTTAAGTTTTCTGTTGTGGGTAGAGTTGAAAGATATAATCCGTCGTTTAATTTTAGAGGTTGTATTCCTAGAAATAGAGTGGTTCATGTGTAGATCGTCTGCTAGTGATTTGGCAATAGTTCGTAAATAAGTTGCTTTGTTTCTAAGAGTTTGTGCTGATGCGCTTAGATACTGCTCAATGTGTTCAGGGAAAATATGGTGGGAGGATTGGAAGATCTTATTGGTACATTTGGGAATGACCTTCTCGTCAATGCATCGTTGTAAGAAAGAACTCCTGTTTGTGTTGGAGTGAGCTGCGATCAGTGTGTTAGTATATTTACGCAGCTTTCTTTTGTAAAGTTGTCCTTCCATTCCGACAGTATGATTGTTGAGCTGGATTAAATCCGACGATATGAAATAAAATGGAGGTGGAAGGACCTGGATACTCAACGGATATATATATATATATATATATATATGTATATATATATATGTATATATATATGTATATATGTATATATATATATATATATATATGTGTGTGTGTGTGTGTGTGTGTGTGTGTGTGTGTGTGTGTGTAAAATTTATGTGCCCTCCCTCCCCAAAAAAACTTGACTGAACAAAAAGTCTTTAAAAAAAACTTGTACTTACACCTAAGAATTTACGGTGAAAAAAAGTAAAACTTTTATCTTTTCTTGAAGGAAAAAAAAACAACTTTTTGTTGATAAATATTTTGCATATATATATATATATATATATATATATATATATATATATATATATATATATATATATATATATAAAATAAAATGAATAAAAATATTTTCAGTCCTTTAAAGGTAGGTGTTTGTTATTTTTGATTATTTAAATTTGTATTTTCCCGGTTTGTTTGTTTTTTTCCGGTTTGTTTGTTTGTTACAACGCTCTGCTTAAACCGATGTTTGCCGGTCTCACCCGATCCATGCTTGACGGGAATTCCAAGAGTATCGAATATTTAAATATAAAGCAAAACACTTTTCTGTCTACTCGAAATTATTTTTCCACGCTAGAAACGTCATGCGATTACCAAATTAATTTATTTGGGAAGAGTTTTCTTTTTATCGTTCGAACTTCGGAACATATAAAACAAACTAATCCGGAGAAATAACTCTACTCGTTTCATAAAAAAATCGATGTCGTAAGTAATAATTCCAAATAAATTTAATTAAATATATTATCAATATAATTGTTATTTAGAGCTGATGAAATAACTATCTTTAATAGAACAATTAAAACAACTCTTCCGCTAGAACCTTAAACTAACATACAGCTATTTAGTACAATTGATTTTCCTTAATATAATAAGCAAATTAGGTGACCTCTTAATCGTATATTTTTTAACGAATCATACTATATATAGAAATAAATGAAATACTAAACTAATGGACCTTTTGTATATATTAATAAAATTGTGAACAAATAAACAGACAGAAATACGAGTTTATATATATATATAGATATATCACCAGTTTTTTAATTTATCAAGCTCAATGCAAGTACAGAGCATATATATATATATATATATATAGAGAGAGAGAGAGAGTGAGAGTGAGAGAGAAACAGTGAGAGAGAGAGAGGCACACACATATACACAGACATATACAAATAGACAGAAAAGGAGATATTGTCTATTCATAACTGCGTGAAGAGATAGAGATAGATAGATTGAACGTATGTATGCTAGTAAGAGAGAAGGCGAGAGACACGGACAGAGAGCGAATGTGCGTAGTTATATGTGGTAGCAAGAATATGTGATAGAGCACACACACACACACACAAACACACACACACACACACACACACACACACATATATATATTAATATATATTCAAGCAAATATTATTAAATACAACGGAGACATTTTGTCTTATAATTCTTTTTTTTAATTTTTTCCAATTTTTCGTATTGTCTTTTTTGTTTCAAAATCAAAAATATTAATAAAGGATCCATACATGTTGCTGTTACGAGCGCTTTCGATTCGTCCACGAATCATCGTCAGGTGTTAAAAATACAGGATTGCGAAAATGAGGATTAAAAATGAAAACTAAAAAATATATATTCAGTGATGAGTTAAAATAAAAGTCGATTAAGAATAAAGTCGATTAAAAATTCGAGTGTTAAAACCAGCAAGTTCGTAGACACCATGTACGAAGTCCGTCCAACACGGACTACGCAAGACATTTCAGAACGTTACTGCTTTTTTGAAATGCAATGTCATTTATATTAGGTTGAAGAGTTCTAATGTACGACGCTTCAAGAATCTTTAATTTTTTTACATTACGTAACAGCAACATGTATGGATCCTTTATTAATATTTTTGATTTTGAAACAAAAAAGACAATACGAAAAATTGAAAAATTAAAAAAAAGAATTATAAGACAAAATGTCTCCGTTGTATTTAATAATATTTGCTTGAATGAAAAAATGCTGCCTAAATATACCAATTAATATATATGTATAGGAGAGCCATAGATAGACAGAAATTCGGAATGGATGTTTTCATGTCTTGTGTGTGTGTGTGTGTGTGTGTGTGTGTGTGTGTGTGTGTGTGAGTGTGTGTATGAGAGAGAGAGACAGAGAGAGAGAGAGAGAGAGAGGGAGAGAGAGAATGAGTCCAAGTTATGAGAGAAAGACGATTTGAATTAATAGGCAGTTAGTGATAACCTTTTCAAAAGAGAATTGTAAACTAGAGCGCGGAGATCAGAAGAAGAAAGAGCAAAATGAAAGCGTTGTATCTTATTCCCGCTCTTCTTTAAAGTCATATGACGCTTGTTTTTCGGTCTGGTGAGCAAATCAACCTCACACATAGGTTTCGGCGTTTTGACGCCGAAACCTATGTGTGAAATTCACGCATTGTAAGATTATCAAAGGCTGAGTGCACAAACACCGAAGAACCTGTTAAGGAGTAAAAGATTAACTTATTTTGCTCAAATAAGTCTCACACAAGTCGAACACCTCATCATCATGCTGCTCACTGTTAGTAAAGGTTAATTAACTAATATTGCTGTCGAAACGCGTTTAAATGAACAAGTGACACCTGAAAGATTAGAGGTAGCTCAAAACGTTAGTCATGAAACCATATGATTTCTGGGGAATATTTTATATCTCTTAGCTGGCGATATTTTGAGATATCAAGAAGGAAAAACGTATTGCAGGGTGCTGTCTCCAATGGGAGAAGGGAGATTGCATATAATGTTTCTAGATGTAATGAGACACGCAAGCTGTCCGCCTGACTTTCTCTCTCTTACGCGCGTACATATATTGTGTGGTTTCTCTGTTTCCTGTGACAGTATCTCTTTTTAAATAAACAATGTTTTAAATCAACATCGGCGTCCGAGTAGTTTTGTATTCACAGACAAGCAGGAACATAAGTTCACGACGATGTCACTAGCATACAAAACATTATCATCGGTAAATGAAAACGGAACACTATATCACCGTGTTATGTTTTCATCAACGAGCGATCAACAGACCAAACAACTTAAAAGTCTTAGTTTTGTGTGCGGGTGTTTATACGTGTTGTTTTTATTCTCTGCACAGTCGCTGTTACACTTCTCTGTTTTATGTACGACTGTAATCGTCTCATCAAGTGGTTCTCGAGCTTCTTTTTAACATGAATAAACTTCTCATGCATGAATAACACAAGGAGGCGTTTGCTGAGTTTTCGTCAAGGATTTATTATAGAGAATGGATAGGTGATATAGATTACATAACTAACATTATTTAATTATTCCAAATTTTTTTATTTACTCTTAAGAAATGAGCAATGCACCAGACAAAGCATCTAGATAATATTCAGCTTAGGTTATTTCTACATTAAAATGGATGCAATGCTTCCAACGGAGAAAATGATTAGAAAACCTTGGTTTCTTTCGTTCGAAAATGTGACGTGATGCCATATCGTGATCGGTCATCTTTTTGCGGAGTTTGACCTCTTATCCGCTAGAAGTTCTTGGTACAATTCTGTTTGCCGCTCGGTTATCCTGACATATACTAATGTGACTCTTACCATATACATATATATATATATATATATATATATATATATATATATATATATATATATATATGTGTGTGTGTGTGTGTGTGTGTGTGTCCGAGCACGTGTGTGTGTGTCTAAGGTTAACAGAACGAATCCTAGCAAAGTGCTCGATTATTAAAAAAGAAAATTCCAAAATAAGAGCGTAATGTTTAGTCATATATAAGTTACAGAAGATTAATACAACACCGGATAAACAGAGGCTGAAGCAAATACGACAAAATCGATCAAATATATTGGTCTCTTTTTATTTGAACAGTACCGATGTTGTTTGATAACTTTAATTAAATATTCAAATGTTTTGAACTCAAAACCAATAGTTTTTCAAAAGTGTTCCATAGATATGTAGAGTTATTATAAGAGAAGTTATATAAATATGCAATAAACCCAACGCTGATTAATCTACGCTTCGACGATGTTACTCTTATTGTCAGGGGTTCCAGACTCTTGAACCCCTGAAGAAACGATTAACATCATCGAAACGTAGATTAATCAGCGTTCGTTTTTTTTCTGATGTTTATATCGCTATCTCTATCTCGACTATTATATAAAACAAACTTTGTCTGTGTGTGTGAATTTGTTTAATATGGACTCGAAAATGGCCGGGCCGATTTTATGAAATTTCACGCGAAAATACTTTATTATCCTGGCAGTGTTCTTAGATAGATGTCTTTAATAATATCGATAACACTTTAGAAAACCTAGCATAAAAAGTGCATTTAAGACTTTTTATTACCACACAAGCCGAAAGGTCCGGCATATAACATCACCAGTAGCTTTTCTGACATGAAAGGGGGAGTCCGAAATGAATGTTGATCATCATTCTATCTAAGAACACTGCCTGACATATAAAGTACATTATGTGAAATTTCAAAATAATCGACTCAACCGTTTCGGAGTCCATAGGGAACTATCTTTCTAACACACGCATTCAGTGCAAATCAACTGTGTCCATCGCTTTATTTCAGATTAGTAATATATCAATATTTCACTAAATATACGTCACAAAAAAATAAAAATTGTATCATCAAATGACTACGTTAAGGTTAGTTATTTCCAAAAAAATTATTCAAAATCATGCGATATTCACCAAGTTACGAGGTGCGTGCAATAAGTAATGCCCCTGGCCTATTTCCCATAGGAGTAGAGCAACGAAACTTGGCACAGTTATTAGTCTTTCTCTACATAGGAACCACCCAGAGTTATGCATTTCTCCCATCGTTTGATGCAGCTCTGGAGACCGTTTTTGAAGAACACCCCAGGTTGGTCCTCCAACCTCGACGTGACTTCAGAAATCAAGGCTGCATCATCTGGGAAACGCTTTCCTTTCAAAAACAACTTCATGGCTGGGGAGAGGTGAAAGTCAGAGGGTTCAAGGTCAGGAGAGTAGGGAGAATGGGGAAGGATTTCATAACCACACACCCGTGCTTCTGATCTGGCGCATGCGAGTTGTGGACTGAAACGTTGTCCTGCAGGAGGAGGGTATCTTTGCTGATTTGCCCCGCCTCTTGATTTTGATAGCTTCCCTTAATTTCCTCAAAAGTGAAGCATAATAGGCTCATGTAATTGTGGTACCCTTTGCCAGGAAATCTGTCATCACTACTCCGCCCTAGTCCCATAAGACTGTGAGCATGACCTTGCCATCGGTGGGCTGAACCCTTGCCTTCTTTGGAGGTAGTGAGTCCAAGTGCTTCCACTGCATTGACTGGGCTTTGGTCTCTGGATCATAGTGATGGACCCAGGTTTCATCCTCTGTGGTCAGTCTTTTGAAAAACTTTGACTCATCTTCTTGGGACATCTCCAAATTCATTCTCGAGCAATCGATGCGTTCTCGCTTCTGGAATGGTGTGAGCAACTTGGGAATCCATCTGGCAGACACCTTATGCATATGCAAATGGTCATGAATGATAGTTTCCATAGACCCTGTACTAATCTTGACATCTTGGGCTATTTGACGAATAGTAATGTGCCGATCTTCCAAAATTGCAGCCTCAACTTGGCGGACAGATGCCTCATCAATGGCAGAAGGGGAGCGACAAGGTTTGGGAACTGTTTCCACAGACTTTTGGCCATGTTTGAATTCACGATGCCAACGTTTTACAAGGTCATATGATGAGGCATTATCACCACGTTTCTTTCATTTCATCAAAAGTATCCTGTGGTGTGCGTCCTTTCAAATACAAAAATCGGATCACTGCTCGACATTCAACAGGCTCCATTTCACACCTGACTCAGTTCAACCACCTGTAAAACAGAAACCACAATAAGTTCAGAGCTGTAATTTGTCACATAACCTGTAGAGATATAAATCATTGCACATGCAAAATTTCAGCTAGATCAGACAACTGAAAGTGAGTCAAAAGCATTACTTATTGCACGCCCCTCGTATGACATTTTATTCTTTATGAAGGAATTTTCACTGTCCATCGCTTTATTGCAGGTGTATTAAAATGTTGTTTTAGGGCAAAAATACAATGTCTAATCATGAAAACTTTTTTTTAATTATATTTTTCTGTGAAAGAATAATAAACAAAGCACATTCTATGTGCTAAGCCTCAACTAAATCAATTATTTATCGACTTATCCACATTAAAAAAAAAGCTTTAAACAACCTTTTGTCCACCGAGGAAGTCAATTGTTTGATCTGAAAAGGGGTTATGGTTCTGACATCAATTATTTCGCTTCACAGGGCATCCTTTAAAGTAAATTGCTCTCTTCTTTCATAAACCCCTTTTTTCAATATTGACCAGAGAACACAGTGGCCAGGTCACGAGGGGTTCTCCAATGAAGCCTATAGATTCAAGGAGGCTGCAGTCAACCTAGCAGAATGGGATGGTGTATTGTCATGCATGAAAATCATCTGAAAGCAACGTGACAATGGCAGGTCATCTAGCCATGGCGACAAATGGTTATCTAAAAAGGCTGTGTATGCATTGCTCGAAGCTTTACACCCTCTGCCACTCGGAATGGCCCAACCAATGATTCCCGCCCAAAACATGCCTCCGCCTCATTTTTGGCGATGAAAGTTTAGAACCTGAACAGAATTCCAACCCCTTACAGTAAGGGGTCGGAATTCTGTTCGGATTCTAAACTTTGGCCCATCCATTCGAACTGTCAAGAGTAGCACGGACCTCATTCGTAAATAGCACACGTTGGAAATCTGTTTTCATGTAATCCTGTGCCCAAGCCATTCATTTTTCCCTATGTTTTCTGCTTAATAGAGGCCTTGGAATAGTTTTGATGTTCCTTGTCATCTCATTCAACACATTGCATCGGACATGCCTGGATCTTGGAGTGATTCCAGCGCTTGCAAAAATGAAAGCATTGGTACTGTTTGAGCTTCGGTTGACTTCCGAATATCACGATGTGAAATGTTTCTCCTGGTGCCCTTATTCTTTCTTGATTTGGTGTTGAGGTTGTTCACGAACGGAGCCACGATTCTTGGATCCTTTTCCAGCTTCGTGGCTAAATCTTTAATGGGCAATCCTTCTGTGAGTCCAGCAACAATCCTTTGCTTTTCAATAACCTCCACTCGCCCGTTTTTTTTTGCAGTGTAACAGATCTGCAATAAAGTTATTAGCAGTATAAATAAAATGCTATAACTTCGTAAATATATCATGAATTTGAATAAAATCTTGGTAATTAACTAACCTTGAAGCAGTCCTTTGATAATATAATTTTAATTTTTGTGACGTATATTTAGTGATATATTGATATCTTATTAATCTCCTATATAATAAGATGACTGCAGAAATTCCACTCTTGACCAAAGTACCGTAGGTTTGCAAAAACAGATGGCACATGCAAATTCAATACATTTAGGCTAATAGCCACTATCTTAAGTAGCTCCCGAACACCATTCTAGATACATTAAGTAGTGATATTAAAATACTACATTGCATCATACGAGTAACACCATTACAATCGCAACATCTTTAAAGGAAGGAGTCTCCATTTGCCTCTCCAAATATTTAGTCCTCTAGTGCTAACAGCTGTCGCCGGAAGTCATTCTACACTTTCCACAGAATCTGTGATTACACCGACCGTAACTGACTCATAGCTACATAGACCCAGCATATTCTTTCCAATTTCCGATTCAGAAATAATAAAGGTTCCTTTTCCAAAGTCCTTCTATCCTGCTTGGCTGAGACCTGACAATTCTCATATTCCGGATTGCAACTATTAGCTTCATAAACGAACGCTTCAGAAAGTTTACAATATGGCATCGCTCTCTACAGGCGGCAAAAAGTGAAAAACAAAACAAATACAAACATAATAACCACTCGTGAACAGAAAATTGAATACTGGTAACCTTACACTTATCCTAATCTTTATTAGATACTAGCAACTTCTTTTACACAATTTATCGTGCATAAGTAAACAAAAATACATATATAACGTCTTTAAACGATTGATAATTGCACACACATGTATCTTCCACATTATTCTTCCTTTCTTTCCTTTTTTGTGGTCGTCGCTGTATCACACTGTTCATAAATACTGCACCATATATGCAAAAGTATATATATATATATATATATATATATATATATATATATATATATATATATATATATATATATATATATATATAACGTCTTATAATTATCATTAACTATTAATTATTATTATATATATATCATTCAAACACGGTAGTGGTTGAATATATGCTTAAGTCCGAAATTGAATGAATCGAGACACATTCAAACCCCCACTACTAATTCCGTTCGCAACCAAATTTCAAACAGGTTATATAGTTGGATAGAACACCTCATTAGCTACATTTTGAAAAAAAAATTTCGAAAATTGGTTCAGTAGAAAAAAAGTTACAACAAAATATGTGGGTTCACAAACAGGAGAGTAAGTACATAAGTGACTAACGCTTTTTTTTTATTTTGCATAACTTTTTTTGTATATAAATATTTTTTACTGCGATTTTGCCAATGTAATATGTTAGCGTAACGGTTAGAGTACCGGGGGTTGGTGGAAAAATTTTTGGTTCAATCCCGTGTATCGTTTTTTTTTTATAATTAAAAAACCGAACTTTTTTTTTAATAACTAATTTTTTTTAACTCTCCTTATGATTTTATAGCAAAAAATGGTGAATTTATCGATTAAAAATATTAGTGAATTCTATGATATACATATTCTTTGAATGAACTCAAATTTTTCGTTATCACATTTGATGAAAAATGTAGTCCCATTTTGGCAATGAGTCTGACCAATGATGCTTTTGAACCCGCGACCAGCACTGCGATGTCATCAGCAGCAGCCTGGGCATAAATATTCCTATTTTTAAACTCCTTTAAAAGAGGATTCAGCATACAGTTCCATAGTAAAGGTGATAAAATCCCACTTTGGGGGTTTCATTTAAGTACTTCCCTTTTAACAGTTGCCCTCAGTAGTTCTACTTGAACTGTTCTGTGCCTCACCATATACTCAATCCATCGGATGAGTACTGATGGCACATTGAGTTCTCGTAGCGACTTGAACATACTACTGAAGGATATGTTGTCAAAAGCTCCAACGATATCTAAAAAGACACTGAGTGCCATCTTCTTTTTTGTTAGTTTACGCTCTATACAGATCACGAATTCATGAACCGCAGTCTCGGTAGAGACCCTGGCTCGGAACTACTGTGATTGAATGATAAATATTGCATAAATGTGTGTTTGAGAGCTAATTTTTTTTGACAATCATTAATAAATATTACAAATTTATATATTAATACAATAGCAATGCCTGGAAAAATCATGGATTATATGGAAAAATGCGCGCATGAAAAGTAATATTCTTAAGATTTTATTAAACCTGGAAAAGTAAAGGACAAGAAATTCAACCTGGAAAAGTAAAGAACAAGATATTCTAGTAAAGTAAAAAATAAGAATTTTTAGACTTAAAATATTGCAGCTAAAAATAAAATTTGAATATTGATAAATATTTTATTTATTATTTGCATATGTTGTTGTTTATTGTTGAGTTAGAAAGAATTAAATGATCCTAATTATGATATAATAAAATTATTAATTTTTATGTAAATTATAAAATTATTAATTCCATCTACTAACTAACTAACTAACTAATGAATTAATTTTATTCAAACAATTTTCACTACATAAATATATGCAAATAATAGGAGGGAAATAAGTTCAATCCAGCGACTGACACCCTTTCTAACTCAACAATAAACAACAACATATGCAAATAATAAATAAAATATTTATCAATATTCAAATTTTATTTTTAGCTGCAATATTTTAAGTCTAAAAAATTCTTATTTTTTACTTTACTAGAATATCTTGTTCTTTACTTTTCCAGGTTGAATTTCTTGTCCTTTACTTTTCCAGGTTTAATAAAATCTTAAGAATATTACTTTTCATGCGCGCATTTTTCCATATAATAACGTCTTTTAATTATCATTAACGCAGACATATATAATTATATCCACTTGTAAACATGATGCAAATCTGCTAAAAAAACAAAAAATTAAATACTGGAACCCTGACACAATTTAATGCGGTGACTTATAACAAAAGCTTTGAGAATTATTGTCATTTTACCAAGCATTGCTAAATATTTCCTTATATAAAAACAATTATATATAAATGCACACATGTTGCTCATTTCTTGTACGGACAGAACACTCTAAAAATGTAAACACAGCATTGGTTTGCGAATGTAAATATGCACAAAATATCTACATGCCAATACGCCACCCTCCAAAACGACCCTGAAGATACAAACAAATTTTACAAGTGCCATTATTTAATTTTCTATTTTTGAGCGATTATCGTCTCTTAAAGGATGCTATATTTGTTTTGATTTTTTTTGTTGCATTTACTATTTCTGTGGACGATTTGAGTTAATATACAGTGAGAATTCCTAACTTCGAGAACTTCTATTTTTACTTTCTATTATTATTCTAATGGATCATTTTTCGGAATTTTTCTTAATTCATTCTGATTTACCTATTCCCATAATTGCTTTTTTAGAATCAAGCAGTGCCTGCAGATTATTGCCATAAACCAGCACTAATCGCCAGTGGAAGCTAGATTATTTCATTTCGGTCACAGTCACCAGTGTCCGCAATTTTTCAGGGACCGCAGTGGTTACCAATAATAACCGTAGCATACATTATGTAGCCAGACTTTGTGGAAGCATCCTGTAGATTATGTAGCCAGACTTTGTGGGCACCCTGTATACACACACACACACACACACACACACACACACACACACACACACACACACACACACACATATATATATATATATATATATATATATATATATATATATATATACAGGGTGCCCACAAAGTCTGGCTACATAATCTACAGTCTACATAATGTAGTAGCCAGACTTTGTGGACACCTTGTATATATATATATATATATATATATATATATATATATATATATATATATATATATATATATATATATTGTAGGAATATATTTGATGGATTACTTTTGTTCTGTATAAAACAGAAATTTGAGTTAGGGGATCCGAAAGTGACGACGTCGATGGTACGAAACCTTCGGGACCCTAGTTAATCGTGGTTTCAGTACAGTTTATGGTTCTATAATATCGTTAAGTCAATACAAGTAACATAAAACTTTCCACTCTGCTTTCTAATTGAACAGATGGCAAGGCAATATATGTTCGGCGTCATTCTTGCAACGGAATCCACTAATGGCATTATCGCGGACTGAAAAAACAAACGAAATTACATCCAATTGGGTGGTAAAAATGTTTGCAGCATAGTCACCAAGTGAACAAATTGGAAAGGAGACTACTACTACTACTACTACTACTACTAATAATAATAATAATAATAATAATAATACAGCAACAACATCAACAATAATAATAATAATAACTAGCAAAACCCGTGGAAATTCCACGGTATTTAAAAATAAAAAAACACATCAGTGAGAAACATGGTGTATCAGAATTTTTGTAGTAATTTTTGACACCCCCTAACAAGAAACTGCGAATAAAATATAAAAAAACTCATAATTTCTCTTTTAAAATTGGGTTGTTTATTATGGATTATACTTCCAAAATAAATAAAAATATAAAGTTGTATAAAAAGTCATAGAAATATTATTTTTTTTAATTTTTTAAAAAACAGTAATGAAATTAATTGAATTTTACGAGTTCAGTATTTTTCAATTTTTAAACTTTAAAAATATATTAAAATTTTTCTATTGATTCTATTTTTACGATATTTTCAATGTCAATGTGAAATTTTATGCTCTTTTCAATAAACCGAATATAATATTTTAAACAAACGTTTTTCTTTTAAATTCACGCCCCTCCCACCATTTTGAAATTTCTATTAAAAAGTAAATAATTAATTTACCAAAGTTTTATAAATCACAAATTGAAGATAAAAGATCAATAAATAATATATTCAAATTTAAAACAAAAAAAAGTGTTTTTTAGAAATTTACTTGTAAAGTCCGAAGTTTAAAACCTTTTGTTTTTTAAACCACGTTGTTTTTTTTAAATAAAATCTTGGTCCTAGCTCCTTTAATCGAAAAAAAAAAAGGGTTTGAATTACATTTTTCGAGTAGTTATAAGCTTGGAAAGACAAGGGGTCGAATTAATTCACGCCCTCCATTTTGAAATATCTATTAAAAAGTAAATAATTAATTTACTCACCAAAATTTTTTATATCACAAATTGAAGATAAAAAGTCCATAAATAATATATTCAAATTTAAAACAAAAAAGTAGCGTTTTTAGAAATTTACCTGTAAAGTCCGAAATTTAAAACCCTTTTTTTTAATTCACGTTGTTTTTTTTGTTTTGTCTTTTTTTTAATGAAACCTTGGTCCTTGCTCCTTTAATTGAAAAAAAACATTAGGGTTTGAATTACATTTTTCGAGTAGTTATACGTTTGGAAAGACAGGGGGTCGCATTATTCAATATTTTTCACGAAGTTTCTGACACACCTAGTGAGAAACATCTTAGCATATAGTCAAACAATTACATTGAGATTGGACTTTACTAAACCACGAAGCTCTGAATCTTCAGATCCAGTTATCTCTGCTAACAATTGCATCAATTTGATGAACTGTTTTGATCTTATCCGGGCCTCACGACATTATCATCATGTAGCAGTGTGTTAGCCCCCTTTTTTTTTGAAATTCAGTAGCATAAACATTTGTAAATATAATTCCCAGTACATGTCTGTCTTTAACGTCTTTGAAAAGTTCAGCTAGATATGCATGGTACATGATATTAAGAAAGTTAATGTAAGTTTTGGCTCCAAGTTGTTTACTATTTAACGACATCTTGAATTACACGCGTATGTAAGGAATATGTTTGGTTTTCCGTGTTTATAGAAAACTGCTTCATACGGATTGCTTTGTAATAATTTCATCATTACATGTAAGTAGGTAATAATGTTTTCACTTGTAATGCGTAGGTTTAAAAGATCCATAATCAACAAAACTATCCTATGATTTTACTTATTTTGACATAACTCTTTAGCACGCAATGATGTTTTTACCTGAAATGCGTTGGAATTTTTACTAAGAAGTTTTTGGGTATACTGAAAACGAATATCGCATTTAAAGATTCCGTAAATGAGTAATTTACTGGATATTAAGCAATATAATTTATGTTAAAAGTGGTGGCAATAGTTGTACACAAAAATATGCCCGCTTACGAGTACAACTATGGCCAGCACTTTACACATAAGAAACTATATTGCTTTATATTCGGAAAACTACTACATTAAAATGCGATATTCATTTTCAGCATATCCGAAAACTTATAAAAGTCGTTATTTTAAAGGGAAAAGTTAAGGTTGAAACCAAATAAAACTTTACCATATTTTTTTTTAATTTTAAACGATAGAAAATAATGTTTTTAACAACTATCGTTTGATTATACGGCGAAACGATTTCCACTTTTTCTCTTCTTCACCAAATGAATTCCACCATATGCATTTCAAAAGTTTCTGTTTCCAACTTTTTTCATTTTTTTTTTTAGCAATGGGACAATATGGTTTGCATGTGTATCGATGAGTCAATCGGGTCAATAATTTCGTTATGTTGATATTTTCCATAATTGAAGTGGTCCAACCTTTATAGACTGGCCATCCATCCGACATAATTAGTTCTAACAAAATACAAACTAAAAAAGAGAATACACGTATATTATTAAATTTTCATTTAAATCGTTTATAAAAGGATGTGTAATTCAATCTTCAATAAACACAAAATTAATAATCGGTCATTAGAAGAATAGTTCTATTTATATTGTTTAAAATTAAAAAAGTTCTATTCATATTGTTAAAAATAAAAAGAAACTTCTGTATATATTGTTTAAATTAAATAAAGTTTTTTTGTTAAAGTTCTGTTTATAGAGTTTATTTTTGAAAAAAAAAACGACTTCTAACGGATATCATTTTTTATATATTGTTTGCATTGGGGAAAAGTGTAGTATCTGTTCCAATACTACACTTCACCTTTTTTTTACCTCGATCAGTGGGAAAGAATCCTTCTAAACAGACAATTTTTAATTTTGTTCCTATCCAGAAGGCCCCCTTTTGGGAAGCTGAATTCCTCCACATTAAAAACCGACCTTATGTCTTACTTTGTCCTCGTGAGAAGGCAAGTAAATAGGAACACAATAGAGATTAGGAAATTTGTTTCCTTTTATGTGATATAGGGGTTGCCCCCCCCCCAAAGTTAGTTGTAAAATCAAGGATTTTTATTACCTTAGTAATCAAATAAAATATGGAATTTTTCCTTGATTCAATAATTTGAAATAAGAAAAAAGATTTTTGTTTTAGTTTAATTAATTACTTTTAATTTATATTACTATTAAATAAGTAAAAAAACAAAACAAAACAAAACAAAAAACCACAGTCCATCACTATGAATAAAAATATTTCATCTAATTTGGTTCTTGAGTAAATAATTCGAAATAAAAAAAATGATAGTTATGCATCTATGTTACTACACTGAAATGGTTATTTAGAAAGCCATTCTTTACATGGGGAGTGGAGGGTATTTTGTAACTATGTTGTAATTTCACCTAACAATTTAATTTAGATTTTGAAGTATTTAAACTGTCAAAACATGGTTACTTCGTCATTTGAAGGAGCTTTTGAAGTATTCAAAACTGTCAGCTTCTAGTTATGATTAAAGTTCAGCATTATTGTTCATTGTCAAAATAAATAAATATTAAAAATTATATATAAATCTTAAAATATACAAATGTATGAAAAAGGAAAAGATAATTTGTAAATACTTTAAAAAATAGCGCAGTAACACACAAATGTCTTTTTCTCTTCTAATTTAATTTTATTTATAAACAAATAATAATTTAAATTTAAAAAGAATAGAATCCCCATCTAAACAGTTTGAGTTATTTCTATACGTTTTTATGAATAAACGTTAATATATACATTGTTAACGCCATTTTAGTTATCATTGGTAAGCAAGATTCTTTTATCCAATCAGGATGTAGCTAGGGTTTTCGTCATCCAATCAGAATGTGATAACGATCGTAACGACAAGAGTAGTAGTAGTAGTAGCAGCAGTAGCAGCAATCATCATCATCATCATCATCATCATCATCATCATCATCATCATCATTGCCACAGTAGATCACAAGGGAAAAATTAAAGGCGGGAAAACTTAGCTCATTTACTGAGTTTGCCAAAATGCTAAGGGAAAACTAAGAAATTGATGCCAAAGCACATATTAGCGCTGAAAACAGAAGAAATATTAAGAAAAATTCTCTAGTGCGGAACCCAACCCATATCACCAGCCAACGCCACAGCTTAACCACAGTTAAGTTGCAATAAAATAGTGTGGTGCAAACGTAACTATAAATATGTTATATGAACATGACAAAAGCAAACCCAACGGAATTGAAACTGCTAAAGTAAATATATAAGAAAAAAATCCACAAAAAAACATGGAACTAATTAATTGGTTAATTCCACAGAAAAATTGAGGAAGAGTCTAAAGAATGGAAAGACAAAAATAGGTGGAAAAATATCGCTAAGAACTCGAAAAGCACAGAAAATAGTGACATCTTTAGTAGACTTATATTCACTTTAATTCCAGAGAAAACAACGGACAGCAATAATCCAATGGTAAAGGCAAAGTGATGTGTAACGATTGTCGACAGAATCTGATATTACTGGAAATATGGCTAGACATTTTCTAATTGAAACTTCAGATAACCTCACTTGTTTTTGACAGTGAGCGATCATCGATAATGACTCTAAGTGAGTAAATAAGTAATGTGTAATATCCAACAAAGATCACAGAGCACGTGTACTAATAAAAGAGACAGATCCTTAAAACTGATTGTGTGATAAACATAAACGGACAGTTGAAACATTTGTTTGTTCGGTGTTAACACCATACGTCTATAAAACCAAATACAATAGAATGCAAGACAGCAATTATATTATCTGGAAACTATAAGAAATCGCCAAATTGTAGATTGTACCGTCACAGACACGGAAATGCGAAATAAATACATGGAACTTGCCAGAGAACCGAAAGAATATAAAACATAAAGAAAGTCAATAGAGAACTATGAATAGTCCTAAAAAACTGAAAAAAGATTAGAAGAAATTGGATTCACGGAGAAGTGTCAACAGCGATAAAAACAGTTGAAATCTTAAGTAAAGTCCTCGATTAGAGAAACAAACCCACATTAATTACGAACACTAACTAAGCACATGGAAACTTCAAGAAAAGTAAAACAAAATATGAAAAGAACACCACACAAAAAAGAGAACTGAAACTGCTAAAATGTTATAAACTATGCCTCCCTCAAAATGAGCATCAGCCTCGGCGTATACCTCATAAAATATTTGTGAAAGATCAAAGAATGTAGAAAGACCGAGGAGGAATCAAACCGCCACTGGAAGAATGCGATGAGTCTGGGACCTTGAGGGAAATTTATTGCTATCAAAATTCCAAGAAATGACCAATGGTCATTGTCAGCGAAAAAGCAATAGTAAACGGTTGTTTCGATAACGCGAAATCATTTGTAATACTTATCGAAAGAAGTGGAGACTAATGGATATATATAAGACGACTTGCTGTCACTCAGACTCCAGGGAAGACCACTAGTTATCATCAGTGATTATTCACTAATGATTACCTATGTGAAAACTCATAGTGAGCAACAATAATAATAGATTTAAGCCTGGTCAACAGAAAAACGTTCTTCAATAAAATCTGATATTTAAAAACTACTTTTTGTGTTCTTTATATATAAATAATTTAGGATATACATACATACATACATACATATATATATATATATATATATATATATATATTATCGTTCGTATTATATCTCTTAAATCTAAAATTAATCCGCCATCGTCAGCGAGTATCTGGTTGGACAAAATCACAACAAACGGCGCAGAACAGCTTGCTAGAGTTTCAGATTGATAACTCAAACCCGTCAAAGAATTCAGTATCATCTGGCGATCTGACCATTGCTCGAATGTGTTTGTACAGCATTATGATAGCGTTAATGACTTTGTTTGGAATACCATGTGTCTTTAAGATGCTAGCCATTTTCCCTCTATGTACAGAGGCGAACATACAGAGAAATCTACAAAGAGCATGACTGCTTCAAGATTTTTGCTTTGACTTATCAAAGGGTATGGCATAAAGGTCTACTTCACGAGATCTCCAGCTATACCATAGCTGAAAATGTCTTTTCAACTATTAAATCATTTCACTCTGATAGGTTCATAAGAGTAGTAGTTGATGGGCAAAAATCAGAAGCTCATAGTATTAATGCTGGAGTCCCTCATAGGTCCATCCTGGGTCCAACTGTCTTCCTGATCTACATTAATGATCTTCCAAATCACATCCTAAGATCATTCGTAGACATTTATGCTGATGACATTACCATCTATGGCGGCACATCAAAGGCCGTAAACGACCAAGTTCTCTCTGATTCTCTCTCCTCTGATTTTGAGAATGTGGTACAATGGGGGAAAAGTGTCTGGTTTTACTGCATCTAAAACCAAGCTTCTATCTTTAAATCATCAACATTCTGATCCCCATCTGGCATCAATTGAAATGAATGGTTCTCGTCTTGGGGAAGATCCATGTTTTGACAAGCTTCTAGGCTTGACCTTTACTCCTGATCTGAAATGAAATACGTACATCCAATCCGTTGGCAAGGTATCGCTGGAAAAATGATGGGATCTTTCTATTGATACAGTAGATATCTACTTGCTCATGCAATTATCTACCTATATAAGAGCCAGATATGTTCAAGAATGGTGTATTGTTGCCACATCTGGGCAGGAGCTACTAGAAAGATCTTATCCTGCCTTGACAGAGTTCAAAATAGACTTCGTAGCTTAGTGGGAGATGCCCTTTTCTCTTCCCTGCAAACTCTTTCTCACAGCAGAGACGTTGCGAGCCTGTCTCTGCTTTATCATTATTTTCATGGCAAGTATTTCTTTCAGCTTCAATCTATGCCCCCCCCCCTCTCGCTAAACATTCACTCGTCTAGCTGAAAACACTATCAATAATTTCCCACTCCCTTTATCTGTGCCTTAACCTAAACGTAAATTCCATGAACAAAGCTTGTTTCTTAGAACTTCACACGTGTGGAACTCTCTTCCTATTATCTGCTTTCCATCTGACTATAATATGGTTGTCTTCAGGCCCAACGTAAACAATTTCTTGATGAGCCGTTCCCCTTAAGTAATCCAATTTACCAAATTTACACTACTAACGATTACTACGATATTGTCCCTTTGAATACTGTACACTCTTTAACCCTTATCCTTAAGTGGCCTCAGAGCCTTGATAAGTGGCGATTCCTTAAAAACAAACATCCAAATAGAAGTGTTTTCTTGTTTTGTTTTCAAATAGAAGTAACTTTATCTTTTAACTCTTGAAAAATATAAAGATAAAAAACGATAAAGCAGAATTCATGTAATTTTATTTTGAAATTATCTAAAAAACAATTTTCTTTTATATATATATATTTTATATATATATATATATATATATATATATATATATATATATATATATAAATGCAACTTTGTCTCTGTGTGTGAGTTCGTCCCTTATAGATTCCAAAACAGCTGAACAGATTTTCTTTCAAATTTACAGAACTTTAGTTTCTCTTGCATTTTTCCAAGTATATATACATACATATATATATATATATATATATATATATATATATATATATATATATATATATATATATAGGCGAGTTGTGACTTTGTAAAGATATAGTATGCTCTTTGGTATGATTAATTTTCTAGCACGATAGAAGGAGACCACTTTCTTTGCAATACAGTATTTAAAAGATCAGAGCCCCAATAGTATGCATGTGCTTGTAAGAATCCTAAACTATTGAATATCATGATGAAGTATGGGACATCTATTCTGGGTATGATACGATTTGGAGAATGTTCTCATAACTGTATCACGCATCTAAAGAAAGAAACAACATAGAAAATGTATAACTAATCCAATATTTATTGTTTACTGCTGTCTTGTGACGGTTATTGTACTTCGTGAAAATTCAGATATTTTCAAATTTTGTAAAATTTTAACAATAGATATTAGACATCATCTAAAACAATATCAGAATTTAAGTTTATTTTTAAAGGGGTTTTAGGGAGCATAATTGTACTGTGCCCCTTTTTTGAAAATTCAAATATTCGAGATTTGCTTTGAATTGGAACTAAACTTATTAGATAAGAATTACGCAAGATTCCCTAAATTCAAATTTCTTCTAAAGACCCTTTTAGCTTACGCATTTAACTTGGGAAAATTGTTTTTATACAAAACAAAAAAGTTTTGTCCATAAAATGCTACCCGAATACATTTTTGAGCATAATAAACTGACGCGCATATTTAATGTGTCAGCCATATTGGATGCTAATTCGTTACAGGCTGAAATCCATTTGTGCTGCGCAACAGGCAGATCATCTAAACCATAATGACGAACAGGACTCCCGGCTGTTGAAGATCATCTATTACAGATTCATCATGTTGCTTTCTTACACTCTTAGACTTGGAATGTTTTTGTTGTCGCCTCGGGTGTAATTTCTCTTTTGCGGTGTGAGCGCTTTGGAGTGTCGGGAGGAAGGAGAGAACGAGCAAGCCAACAACAAGTTGGCGAGAAGACCAACTTTGTTAACAAGAGACAATGAAGAGAGTCAAACAAAACAGACACGTTAAGATTTGGGTGGGAGGTTGTACGAATGAGCACATGTCCGATTGCAAAAACAGATATCGCTGATGGCGGACCGTTTAGCGTCGATGCCGAACGCCGGAAGATAGGATGTTGTAACAACTAATTATCATTATTACATTGCCACACTGAAAAATTGTAAATGATGAGGGTTAAAGTGCCAGCAAGCTTCCACAGATATGCAGTGGATTTCGGAGAGCGTATATCGTCACCAAGTTGAAGCAAGTCAAAATTCAATTGCACTTGTTGTATGCGGCTCACAAATTGGGTTCACACATCTCTTTTTTGTATTTCTTCCTGAATATTGCATTATTTTCCTACCCAATTCTGGAAAAATGTCCTCGGTTGTTTTGTAGTTCCCGTTTTCCAGGAGGGTAGACTTAGATACAAGATTTTTAATGTGGAGAAAATCCAGCTTTCCAAATAGGATTAATCTTGATTGGGACAAGAAGTAAAAACAATTACTGGTATTTATTTCGCTGACTAAAGAGAAAAAAGATGAAGAATAGTATCAGAACAGATATTGAACGTTGCTCCTAGCATTGTTAAGGAGTCATTTAAATTCTTTCTACATTTATATCCAGATCTGGATGATTTTCGATATTTAATGTATAATTCTTTGTTGAAACATAAAATCTGTGGTAATATTTTCGTAAATATTCGACTAAGTACTATTAAGTTCTTGTCTCCCTTTACTTGAGTGCATGTTCGAGAGAGTTTCCCTACATGATTAATAACAAAATTTAGGCATTTACTATGATCTTGAGTTAATCTTTCAGCTCTCAAGAGTATATCAATCTCCACATTTATCTAGTTAAACCTTTGGTTATCATCTTATTTCTTGATATCATTTTGTTACATCAATGGAGTGTTGTAGAGAAGAAACGCATGGGAACAACGTGAATATCTCTTTATTTTCAAATAACGTCGTTGGTGAACATATTAATATTAAAACTTTTCCTGATATTTGCGTATCAAAGCTACTTCAAAGTTTTATTCTTATATTGACAATAACATAAATAATGAAGAAACACGATTTTATTTTGGTTTTTGTGCGACATAGTCCAGTCTGGTAAAAAGAACAATTTTCTATAATTATTTCCCAGTGCTACTTTTTGCTTTAACTGATTTCAATCTGAAAAAGAAAACAAAAATATTGACTATGAATAACAAGACAAATGCAACACAAACCACATGAAATTCTTTTCACAAAATAAACGGAAACAGTTTTTAATATTCGTTATTAGTTTTTCTTTCTATGTTATTAAAAAATAGTATATACTTACAAAATGCAAAGTAACAGCGTTTTAACAGCGAGATAATATGAAACTTTATGTAGTTTTAGTTGTTTAAAAGTCTATATTTTGTCTATTTATTATATGTGAAAATTATACAGAATTGATTTAAACAACGCCACAATAAGGTAATAAGTAATATATGAAGCGTAACCCCCTCCCTCAAAAGTCGTTATTTGTTTAGCACGTGACATGTGCATCTTCACTTATATTCGGTTCATTCAAAGCAAGGAGTACCTTTTGTGTCAAAACGGTGGAGCATAACTTTTTTTTGCAACGATGCGTTCACAACTTATCCCCCTTTTCAACCCCGATGCATGTTTTAAAAATGATTCTAAAAAATTTGGAATGTCCGCGGAATTCTCTTGTTTGTCTCAGGTATTCTCTTTCAATCTTTTCGTACATTTCTGTTGATGGTGTCCGCTTCAAGAACTTAAAAATATTTATAGGTATCATGTTCGCCAAACACCTACATCTGCTCTCGTTGAAGCAGTTCAAGTAGTGCGTGTTTTGCTATTGCAAATTCCATTCGAATATCCTCGCTCCAAATTCTGCTTGTATTTATTAGATTTTCTAATTTCTTTACATTTTTGTAAATATTTTCAGGTTGTCTTCTTTAGCATCTGTCAATTTATATCCAATATTGCGCTTCCTGACTATGTTGTTTAATGGCATTATTGCTGTAAAAATTTGGTGATAAAAAGTCTTTCTGGAATATTCCCATCTGTATTCTTATCTCTGTTAGGCATTGCCTTCTAGCAGTCTCCATATCTCCATTGTTTTATCCATAAAGTTGATAATATCTTGTCAAATATGTTGGACATTTTTAGGCGAAGAATCGCAACATAAATATTTTAATTGATTTTTTAAACTCCAAGAATCAATTATAGTTTTTTTTTAATTATCACATTTCTAAATAATTATGAACACGTGAACGTTTGTATTATTTTATAATTTAGAAAGAGAATTATCGTAGACGTGAGGATTTTAAAAAAATTTCTGGTGGGAAGGAGAATTTTAAATAAAAGTGAAAAGGTAATAAAGATATTTGTAAATATATTTTTAGGTATTATTTTAATAAAATCATTGTTTAATTAGAAGAATAAGCGAATATTATGTGCGAAAAACCGATTTTTATCAAATAAGATATAAATTAACGAATAATAGACATTAAATGTATAAACAAAATAAAAATTGAAACATTTGTATAATTTGTAACCAGGAATGGAATTATCAAATCAACTTGTTTCCATGGCAACTGATCGCTGTGCTAAACTACTTTCTATACTAGACAAACTACTTATATTAACTGATTAGTAGAAACTCCCATTTGCTCACGTGAAGCAGCGATAGAGAAACATTCGCCCATATTCCTTTTTCTTTCTCTACGTTTGAACAATATCATGAGAACATGTAATATTTGCTAACTTGTAAAATTGTTATAATTTTGTATTGTTAGTTGTAATTTAGTTAATTAAAGTTAATTCATATACAAGTTGATTAATATCAATTCATATACAAGTTGATTAATATCAATTCATATACAAGTTGATTAATATCAATTCATATACAAGTTGATTAATATCAATTCATATACAAGTTGATTAATATCAATTCATATACAAGTTGATTAATATCAATTCATATACAAGTTGATTAATATCAATTCATATACAAGTTGATTAATATCAATTCATATACAAGTTGATTAATATCAATTCATATACAAGTTGATTAATATCAATTCATATACAAGTTGATTAATATCAATTCATATACAAGTTGATTAATATCAATTCATATACAAGTTAATTAATATCAATCCATATACAAGTTGATTAATATCAATTCATATACAAGTTGATTAATATCAATTCATATACAAGTTGATTAATATCAATTCATATACAAGTTGATTAATATCAATTCATATACAAGTTGATTAATATCAATTCATGTACAAGTTGATTAATATCAATTCATATACAAGTTGATTAATATCAATTCATATACAAGTTGATTAATATCAATTCATATACAAGTTGATTAATATCAATTCATATACAAGTTGATTAATATCAATTCATATACAAGTTGATTAATATCAATTCATATACAAGTTGATTAATATCAATTCATATACAAGTTGATTAATATCAATTCATATACAAGTTGATTAATATCAATTCATATACAAGTTGATTAATATCAATTCATATACAAGTTGATTAATATCAATTCATGTACAAGTTAATTAATATCAATTCATATACAAGTTTCATCTATTGCACACTATTCTCGAATTCCTGAAGTCTCTCTGTAAAAAGGTTTGTCGGAACAACCTAGCACGAGTTTACTGTTTCTGCGAGTAAACTCTGACTAAATATTCAAAATCACATATTATTGGCGACCCAAATAAGATCGCCTCGGTTTGATTATCCAACACTGGCTTTTTACGAAAGATGGCGTACCTTTTCTAAGTGATTTTACCTCAAGTAAGAGCACGAAACTGGATATTCAAGCAAAGTAGATGAATTATTATCCTGGAATCAATAGACCACAAAGAGATACACTATTACATATTTGAATAGTCAGTTTGAGGTGCAAAAAAGGACCTTAATGGAATATTCGAATATCTATGTATCGCATATAGAAATCGAGTGTTAACCTCAGGATGGAGGCCTTTGATTTCTGGTAACTTCGATTGAAGTAAAACAAAACAAAAAGAAATAAGCATACCGAATATCTAAACACTTATGCGTCCAAAACGAAAAAAAAAGTACATAATGTTTATTAAGTTTAGAACAAAGACTTTTAGGAGACGTTTTGTTATGCATATTTTAAAACTTCATGATACATCACATTTTGGATGTTTGTCAACTATTTGTCCTCGTTTTTTATACTGCTATGGATCGAAGGATAAATACTTATTATGTAGAGCGATATTCATCCCTACGTGTAAAAGCAGTGGAGCAGATAAAATATCAAAATCAGTAAATTCTAACGATCTAATTTTTATTTTATAACAGATATCAATAATCAGATGACAACGTAAGTGAAGCATAATTCTTTATGTACATTCTATTTATATAGCTATACCGATCAATAAAATATGATAAAATTTTAGTTTACTTTATATATATATATATATATATATATATATATATATATATATATATATATATATATATATATATATATATATTATAAAACTCAAACCGTCTTGCTTAGGTGTTGAAACCATCCAACCGGTTTAAGATTTCCTGTTTCAAAAATTCTGCGCATGTGTGAATAAATAAAAACAAATCCATAAAGGCGTTTTTAAATCGACAATTTACGGAATGTTTTCTTTCTTATTTTATTTACTTTTAAATAGATTTATACATTTTATTTTTTACTCACCCAACATAAACAAAACGAATATATATAAATAACTAAAACGATAAATATTTTTAAAAAATTGGTTTGCGTTATAAATAAAAAAAAAACACGGGCAAGATTCAAACAATATAAATAGAACTTCTTTATAATTTTAAACAATATAAACTTTTTTATTTCCATTTTTAACAATATAAACAGATTTTTTCTTAAAACAAATATTGTTCACGAAGGATTTTGATTACACGGAGAACAACTTTTCCCTTTTTCTCCACAAAAATTCCATCATATGCGTTCCAAAACTTTCTCAGATTCCAACTTTTCTATTTTTTTACAATGGGACCATAAACCTTCTGTGGTTTGCGTATGCATCGAGGGGTTACTCGAGGCACCGTTTTCTTCATGAATAATTTCATTATGTTGATACTTACCATGATTGAAGTGGTCCAAACCTTTACAGGCCGTCCATCCATCCGATAAAATTCGTGTCCCTGGTATGATCCACGAATTAATTATCTAGACCGTCGAACGTGGCTCGAAGCTGTGTAATATTACCAGAGTTAACAGTAGGGATCGGAACACGTCCTATCTGAGAAACTACATTTTTCCAGAAAATTTAAATGCGATATTCGTTTTCAGCATACTCGAAAATCTAGAAAGGTCGTCATTTCAAAAGAAAATGTTAAAGTGGAACGAGTAAATATCGAAGTTTTATTCAAACAGTCTTTATTTGAACTTTTATCATAAAATTATAACCTTTATAATAATTTTTTTATGAACTGTTTTTTAAGCAAACATCAGAGGTGTTAGTATTTCTTTTACATCAAACATTAAAAGATAACTGTTTTAAAAGTATTTATGACTGCTTTTTTTCCAACGAGATTTTGTTTAAAAAATATTTAGGAAATGTTTTTTTAATATATATATATATATATATATATATATATATATATATATATATATATATATATATATATATATATATTCATAAACTGCTTTTGTTTGATAAAAATGGTTCATAAATATTTGTTATAACAGTGTTATTTTCATGTTTGATGTGGAAAAAATTATCAACTGCTAATGTTTAATAAAAAAAAAAATAGCGCATAAACATATTTTTATTATAAAGGTTATAATTTTGTTATAAAAGTTTAAAAAAGACTGTTTGAATAAAACTTTTAGTTTATATTTACTTAAAAAAAATATATTATATACAATATTGGTCATCCGTACCTTAAAACTTCCGTCGAATGGCTTTATAAACAAAATAGTGAGACTCTTAACGAAAACCGACGCATTTATAGAGTAATGTGATATTGTGGTGACTAATCCCTAACTGTGCATCGAACGGATACCATAATACTTAGTTCGCTGCACCTTATAAAAAACAATAAAACATGCGCCAATTAATAATTTTTGTTGTATATAAAATCGAGTAAAGATAATCACACACACATACTAGGGGTTTAATTAGGTTTAATGTTGAAACGACTCAGATAAATCTATATATATTCTTATTTTAATATACTTTCTCACGAATGTTTCTGCTAGGTAGCAAATGTGTGTGTATATATATATATATATATATATATATATATATATATATATATATATATTCTTGATCCATTTACGTAATTGTTAAAAATATTTTCTTTCGGTCACGAGTATTATGTTTCATAAACTAGCAGGCCGCCCAGCATTGCCCGGTCGTAAAATACGCTTAAATATGATATTTTGATTTATGCAGATTTCGTATTTATTATTATAGCAGTACTCTGTAACTGGCATTGCCCGTTGGAAGCGTGTTCCCCATCTCGAAAAAAAGTATAGTACGGTTGTTGTTGTTGTTGTTGCTGCTGCCCACATGTGAGAAAAAATCCATTTAGTCATTGAAGCTGTGGTAATATTGATTAGTTACTTACCGGCCCCCGCGACTAAAAATAGTTCGTCGTTTTATTAAGAAGTAGAAATTTAAGAATGAAAACATGGAATCCTATCCTAAAGAAATGAGACGAAAATGAAACGAAAACTCCCAGCCTAACTCGATTGTCGCCCTTTAACGCAGAAGAGCGGCCTAGCTACGTCACTTCCCGTACCCCATATTTCTTCCTCTTTCGCGCTGGACCTTAAAGCAGTCAAGATGTAACAAACACCACTCCGGGTGGCACGAGCCCCCACAGCGCCCTGACTAGCCAGTCAACCTTTCACAGCTACCGATCGCAAGTAACGAACTCTCATTCTTTCTATCGCTTCTTCATGTATATTTATGTAAATAAATTGCATTGCTTTCGCTGATATATAACGGTATATTTTCATCCTCATTATGCGACCTTCAATTCCTCTACCATTAAATATCATCCACCATTATAGACATGGGGACGGGGTCGTCTATCACACAGCAGACCATCCTGTCCCCAAAAGACTGGTAGACCGCCGACGTGATATTTCTTCAAACGGTGATCTAACGAACACTGAGCAATCTTCGTTCCCAAAAACATTTAAAACGTTCTCCCTGTCGCATATGAACATATACCGTTATATATCAGCGAAAGAAATGCAATTTATTTACATAAATCTACATGAATAAGTGATAGAAAGAATAAGAGTTCGTTACTTGCGATCGGTAGCTGTGAAAGGCTGACTGGCTAGTCAGGGCGCTGTGGGGGCTCATGCCACCCGGAGCGGTGTTTGTTACATCTTGACTGCTTGAAGGTCCAGCGCGAAAGAGGAAGAAATATGGGGAACAGGAAGTGACGTAACTAGGTCGCTCTTCTGAGTTAAAGGGCGACAATTGAGTTAGGCTGGGAGTTTTCAACTCCCACAAAACTTTTCCCGTGTATTTATCATTATGCTTTTCATTAATTACTGCAATAATTGGTTACAATTATGTCACTTATCACCATAAGGATAAAAAAAAATATAAAATAAAAATAAACCCCAAAATAAACAAAAAAGAAAACACCCCGAAAGCAAATGAAGGTTTTTCGTTTCATTTTCATAATAAAAAAATCAAATAAAGGCAAGTTTAAGTGGAAAAATAACCTAAAACCCTCTATCACATAAAAGGAACCAAACTCCCTAATCACTGTTATGTTACTATGCCAACAATATATAAACAATGATATAGGTATTTTAGAAGTTGTTTAACAATATGAAAACAACATGAAAACAACTTTTTAAAAAAGAATAAACACTTTTTATTTATTTATTTTAAACAATATATGCAGAACATTATTTAATGTTAAAGTATTTTATTTGAAACAGAACATTTTTAAAAGAAAAATGGCCGAAAAATCAAGTTGTTGTTGTTTTTTAAAACGAAATTACATTTATTAAAATCCATTATTTCTGAGTAACTTTTTTTGTTCAGACAGATAAAACCCTGAATTTTATCATATAAAAAACAGAATAATGTAAAACTTTTTCTACTATTTTTAATTAAATTTTAAATGTTAAATTTTCCCAAAAAGTTAACAATTGACATTTTTTGTCTTGCACAAAAAACGTACATAAATATTTAAAAAAAAGGTTTTTGAAATAATTTATTTATTTATTGTCTAACTAAGATTTAGGATGATTTTCTATGAGAATATGCAAAAATATTATAATATAAGTACCTGGATTTCAAATAATTCCACTTATTCATATAGGCAACCAGTTACTTCGCGCCGATCTAGAGTCTAGATCCACACTGTTTACGTTTGTATTCGATAAAAAGCAAACTATGGGAGACCAAACAGGCCAAAAAAAAACTTATTTTTCAGTAACGAAAATTTCAATGTATTATTAACGCTGAGGCTGGCCAGTACCAGATGGGTGACCATTTGTATGAGTTTGGTTTTTAATGTGTATGTGTGTGTGGAGGCCAGGCTCCCCAAAATAGGGGAGGGGCAATTTAAAGCAGAATAAAAAAAAATATTTCAGCGCGTTTGGTCCACCGTAGTCGAAAGGCGGCAAACGTTTTCAAACAGGATTGAAAAAATGATGCTATTTTTAACACAAAGGGCACAATATTTATCGAATTTTTTTTGTATCGATTCTTCAAAGCATGCCCTGTTTAATAATGGTCATGCATTATTCGGCTCGCTAAAAAAATTGTTAATTTATTTATCAAAGATTTTAAAATGGCTTTTTTCGTATAAATATTAAAAATTTTTTTTTTGTTTTGCTTAATTATTTTACTTAACATATTCACCGAATTTCACACTTCAAAACTCAAAAGCGGGATAATTAAACACAATCGAAGTTCTGATATTCAGACGTCAAAATAAGGTATGCAAACAATTTTTTTAAAATCTATAATTCTGTCCCTTACAACAACACAATATGTTGTGTTCAGTTTCAGATGATTATTTTAAGCATATTTGTACCACCTCAAAACAAGGGGGGTTGTAAGTAAAAAAATATATATATAGATATCGTTTATGAAAAATAAGTACACTGTTATAAACTTCATTCTTCTCTTAATAATCGCTGAAAATTTCGTATTGATCGGATAATTACCTGATTTTTGGTAGATTTTTAAAAAGACAGTCCGCCAAAAAGTACTTACCTGCCCCCCCCCCAGTTTTGGCGGTGCCTAATTTAAACAATATAAATAAAACTTTTTATAAGTTTAAACAATATAAACCTATTTTATTTTTAGCTTTAAATAATAAAAACAGAACTTATTATTTTTTATTTTTTATTTTAACCACTGTAAATAGAAATTCAGTGTTTATGTATTTTTGGTACTGCGCTATTTTAAAATAGTTTTTTTTTCAGGTTAAATTCAAGTTTCACGATAGCTTTTTTTGGTACTTATGCACTTAGTGAACCGTGCTGAAATAATAACGTTATTATTTAAAAATCCATTCTTAACATGGGGAGAGGATGTTTTTTGTAACTAATCTGAACGTTCATCTAATAATTTGATAAAAAAATGATATCGTAAAACTTTGATTTAACTTGAAAATACTATTTTAAAATAGCGCAGTTCAATACGTGCATAAGCATATTTGTTTTAATTAAATTGTTAGGTGGAAGCACATAATAATTACAAAATACTCTCCCCTTCCCATGTTAAGAATAACTTTCGAAATAATAACGTTATTATTTAAGCAGAGTAACAAAAATACGTAAGTACCGAACTTGTTATAAGTTTAATCGGTAATATTTTACTTGGTTTCCACCCGAACGTTTTCCTTTAAAATAATGACTTTTCTGGGTTTTCGGGTATGCTGAAAACGAATATCACATTTAAATTTTCCGCAAATACGTAGTTTTTCGAATATTAAATAATATATTTTTATTTTAAATGTTGTGTTCATAGTTGTGCGCCAAAATATGCGCACGCTTTAACAGAACATTTTCTTTAAATAATAAACAATTATTTATTTTAAACAATATATACAGAATGTTTATTATATTATAAACTATATAAATAGAAAATTTGAATTTTAGACAACATTTTAAAAAAATATAATTTTGAAAGAAATATTGTTCACAAACCTTTTGAATTTAAAATTTTTAATGTTTTATTTTAAAATAAATATTGTTTACAAATGCATTTTATTATACTGGGAAAAACGTCTCCCTTTTCCCTTCTTCACTACATAAATTCCATTATATGCGTCGCCAAAGTTTCGTTTTTTTTGACAATCGGACCATAAATCTTCTATGGTTAGCGTGTGTATCGAGGGGTCAATCGGGTCAATGAAGTTTTCTTCATGAATAATTTCGTCATGTCCATATTTTCCATGATCGAAGTGGTCCAGACGTTTATATACTAAAATACATCAACTTAAGCCTAAAAAATGTTTTCATAGTTTAAAATTATAAAAAAATTCTATTTATATTGTTAAAATGTTTAATATACTCTGATGATTTAATATTTCTATCTATATTAATATTGTTTATCATAAAAAAGGTATTAATTATTTAAGGTATTGTTTATCATAAAAAGGTATTAATTATTTAATCATATAAAAATGGTCTACATTGTTTTCATTGTAACGTACGAATGACTACAGGCAATTAGTTTCTTTTATGTGATAGAAGGTTCAAGTTTGTTTTTCACCTAAACTCCAGTCTTGTCCAAATAAAAAGGAATATAAAACAAATGAAAAAAGAAAAAAAAAACTAATAAAACTCGTATGAATTCGATATTTATCGCAAAAAATGATCGTGGAAAACTACAAAAAAAAAAAAAGATAAAAACAGAAAAAAAGAAGCGAACGTAAAAATCACATAAATAACCCTGTGTAAATGTTAAAGCTTTATATAAAAAAAACGAAAGAAAAAGAAAATATCCGATGAATGGGCGCAAACATTCAACCCGTAGGTTATGACGCGAACCCACTTTTTTAAGTACTACTTCTGGTTTATGCTTGTACCATTTTTCTGGGTTTGAAGATGTAGTTATTTGAATAATTCCTAGTGAATTGCCTTTCCTACTTGATTCTGTCTATTATTGTATTCTTTTTGGGTTAGTTTGAGACATTCACAAGTGGGAGGGGGTGCCCTTTTATCTTCCATGCAACCTCTTTCTCACAAAAGAGACGTTGCGAGCCTGTCTCTTCTTTATCGTTATTTTCATGGCAAGTGCTCGTCTGAGCTTCAATCTATGCCCCCGCCCCGGCCTAACTTTCACTAAAAACATTAATCTAGCTGAAAACACTATCAATAATTTCCCCTACTCTTTATCTATGCCTAAACCTAATCGTAAATTCCATGAACAAAGCTTCTTTCTTAGAACTGCACGCCTAAGGAACTCTGTTCTGTTTACTTGCTTTCCAACTGACTACAATATGGTCGTCTTCAAGTCCAACATAAACAAGTTCTTGGTGAGCCATCCCCTTAAGTAATCGAATTTACCAAATTTCCACTCATAACGATTTCTACGACATTTTCCCATCGACTACTGTACACTCATTAACCTTTATCATCGAGTGGCCTCCGGGTTTTTGTGACTCCTTTGTAAAAAAAATATGTTGTTTATCGTTTCGTCTCTTTGTTTACAGAGTCTGTATTTGCTGTTTTCTTACGTTTTGTCAATCTTTGCTTTGATGTGGTTGGTTTTTTTCACGTTATCTTGTGTAGCTGTTATTATGGATTCAGTTTCTCTGTTTAGGGTTTCTTTTTGTGGTCATGTCCAAGTGTTTTTGTTAGTCTCATTTTTTGTCATTCTTATGAATCGTCAGTATAGCTGTTTCTATTCCCACTTTTATTTTCTCACTATTATTATTATCTTATTATTATTATTATTATTATTATTATTATTATTATTATTATTATTATTATTTGTAGTAGTAGTAGTATCACTAGTCGCTCAAGTAGTAGGAGAATTAACATTATACCCTCCTTGTCATATATCATATAGCGATATGCTTTTTTGCCAAATTGGATGGAATTCCGTTTAATCGTTCCAGGGGATAGCAGATGAATAACAGACAAGCACAGAATGCAAACGCAAGATTCCGGATTGTTTCATTAATTTATAATTATTACGCTTCCTGACAAAATCGTCTGATTCAGCAATCATATATTAGTACAAAAATAGCAAAAATTTAATTAATGAAATAAAGACTAAAAGTTTAGCTTGGCTCGTTTCAAACATATTTTCATTTATACGGATTCATTTAATTTACACAGGTGTATTCATTAAAAACTATAAAAATAAATAACAAAAGACGAAAACGAAAAATTATATAAACAGTAAAATTGCTGATATTTTTATTTTCACTTGAATGCATTACTCATATATAAAAAATGTGTTTATTTTTCATTGCTTTCAAATGTTGTTCATCTCATTAAAAAAAAAATAGACACTTAAACATAAGAGTTTATTTTTAGTTTCGGTTCTTAAGATTTCGTCATCTCGCATAAAAATTAGTTTAATTATCAGCCGTTTGAAATCTGTCTTTTTACATCACAAAATCATTAAATATCTTTAAAAAAGAATCTTAATCGTTTTATTCGTATGTTGGATGTGAAGTGCGTTCACGCCCATTTTAAGGGATGCATGGCAATACAGACTCGCCCTTAAATCCGCCATTTTTATCAACGATTCTCACAAAGCGCTATTTACAAGTTTTGTGCATTGTCTATTCAAAAGCAAAGTTAAACACAGTGTCGTTTTCTTTTAATGTGGGGATATCTAGCTCCCTCATGAAGCCATTTCGGATGTGACAAGAATAAAAATTGCCTCACTCTAGAAGGATTTCCCCTCTCTTAATTGAGGAAAGATATATTAGGCTTTGAATTATTTTCATAAAAAGATAAACACTGTGTATAAATTAGACACAGACGCATTAAAAGTGTGCGCCTCGAATCGTTGATTACATAGGATCTATACAATTCTTAACTAAACGCATTTGAATATATTTGTCCAAGCATTGTTGATTTCATTCTTCCATCATTTGTCCATCACTTTCACTCCAGCAGTTACCATAATACCACATTTACTTAGGGTAGTTACGAAGCCCGACTACTGAAAATACAATAAGGGTTCGAATCAGTTATAAGCACCTGAGCTGTTGTGGTACGGGGAAATAATGTGAATGAACTTAACTTAATGAATAAATTTTTAAAAAGCTTTGACCGAATCAACTGTCGATTTGCATTGCTTTTTTGCTATTTAGGTCTGCCTTTTAACATCCGCTAAAAAGATTTCACATACGGCATAATCACACTGACATAAATAATTGGGTCTGATGACTACATCCCAAGTTTGGCGCTGTATATAGGAAGACGTGGACACATTCCTGGAAGAACTGCAAAAACCTTGATGTTGTCATTTTACCTGACGAAGATATACGCGCAATTGGGAATCGTTTGTGAAGTTGATATTCCCTAGAAAATTCCTCCGTTGGAGGTAGATGGTTCAACTCACCTTGATTGAATGCTGCTTTATTATCCGATATTATAATTTTATATATCATTGTTTCATATCGGTACATACCAAGCGTTCTATTAAAATCATTCAACCGTATTTTTACGCCTAAACCTTATTTATTTATGCCAAATAGTAGTAATAGTAGTTTAACATTAAATATTGTATTGTTGGTTAATGATGTTATGTTACTAATAAGCGAATGATGGCAACAAACAAACAGACAGACAAACACACAAAAAACAAAAATAAAACAAAAGATGGACTTTCAGCTGATTTTTATTCATTTACTAGCAGTTTAGCTCGGCTTTGCTCGGGCCTTATGTACATAACTTTTTATGCATATGTATATATTAAAAAGTGAGCATATGTACCGTAATGCCTTTCTATAGCTAACTACTATAGAAGAAAAGTTGGTAAGGACCGCAAAAGTTAATTTTTTAAAACTTTAACCCCAATTTTAATTCCTTAACATTTACTGTTTTCAGCTCAAATCAAGTAAAAATGTTTGAGCCAAGTCCAAGTAATTTACATCTAAAATTTCAAGTATTTATTGGCGGAAGAGTTTGGTAGAATTTGCAAAGATCAACTCTTTCAACTTTGCACTCTTGGCAGCTAAACATTCGCCCAAAAACGGATTAAAAAGCTTGCTGCATGTCTGAATACCCTGTATGTATAATTTTAAATGTTTAGACACAAAATTGGCTGAGTAGTTTGCTAGAGATCGCAAATGTAAAATCTTTTGAACTTTGACCCATTGGCAGTCAAATCTTGGGTCAAAAACCAATTAAAAAGTTTGCCCTATGTCTGAATCCATTTTATGTAAAATTTCAAATATATAGACAAAAAATTGGCTGAATAAATTGATAGGGATCGCAGAAGTCAATTTTTTTTAAACTTTGATCCTAATTTTGACCCCTTAGCATTTATTATTTTGGGCTCAAATAAAATTATAAAGTTTGATCCATGTCCAAAGAACTTATATCTAAAATTTCAAGAGTTTAGACCGAAAATTGGCGGAGGAGTTTGGTAGAGTTCTCAAAGGACAAATCGTTGAACTTTGACCCCTTAACAGCCAAATTTCTGGCTGAAAACGGATAAAAAATTTTTTCCCAAATCTCAATACTCTCTATGTCAAGTTTCGAGTATGTAGACCGAAAATTGACAGAGTTATTGTGTAGGGAAATATTCACAGACACAGACATTTTCGCTTTTATAGATATACTAGCCTGGGAGTCCGGTGTTGTCTTTGGAGGTGTATGTTGAGCACAAAAAAAAATGAAAAAGTTGTAGTAGGAAGGCAGGATCGAACCCGTACCGCAAAGAGAGGAAAAGAACGGGGGAAAAACGTGACGCCGCCTCTATCGAAATTTTTAGGCAGACATGCAAGCATACATACATTTATATATTGGTAGCTCAAATTTTCGATCCAAACCGATTAAAAATATTACGCTATCTCTGAATACCCTTTACGTAAGATTTCAAATGTTTCGACCAGAAATTTTGTGAGTAATTTGGAAGAGACCGCAGCGGTCAATTTTTTTTAATTTTGACCCCTATCATGACCGCTTAACATTTATTGTTTTGGGCTCAAATCGAGTTATTAAGTTAGATCTATGTCCAAGGAACCTATATCTAAAATTTCAAGTGTTTAGACCCAAAATTGTCGGAGGAGTTGGGTAGAGTTCTTAAAGGCCGAATCGTTGAACTTTGACTCCTTAACAGCCAAATGTCTAGCGGAAACCCGATCACATCGATTTTCCCAAATCTCAGTAATCTGTATATCAAATTTCGAGTCTGTAGACTGAAATTTGACAGAGTTATTACGATGGAAAATGTACACAGACACACAAACAGATAGACAGACAGACACCCAGACACACAGACACGTTCACTTTTATAGATATATAGACAGATTACAGATTAAAATAAACAAATGTAATCATCAGTTTAATGACGAAAAAGTTATACTAAAAAGTTGTTTGATTGACATTATGGGGAAGTACAAGTAATAATAGTAGTAATTTTTTGCTGTTCGCTTTGAAATAGAATTAGAAGAAACTTGTTCGTTTAATAATAAAGTTATTTTGATTGACGTTTGGTGAAGTAGAAACAAGGAAATAGTATTTTTTTTTTTTTTTTTTAGATAATATTGTGCAGGCTTTGATCGCCAACAGTCAGCTCTCGTCTGCTGAGAGAATGAGACATCAGATTGTTTGGATTATCCATTCATTTGTCCATAAAGGTATAACGATAACGACGTATAAAGATAAAGACATAAAGATAACGCTTTGTGTAATTTCAAATCTTTAAAGTGGAATCTTGTTGCTCGTCGATGAAACCATCATAAAAATATTTTCTTGATATATCCGAGATATAGATTACCGAGAACACATGAAAACACATGAGAACACCAATGTTAATTTGGGTCGTTTACTTACGTCTAAGTTGTGTTTTGACTGGCAATGACTTGTTTAACGAGTGCTGATCCTTTTTCGGACCTCTCTCCCAGGTAAACCTGGGTTGTCGCTTATGTTTGTAAGGTGCTCGGCTCTATCAGTGACTATTTTCTGATCGGTTATCCAGATTTAACTTTGAGTCTTTAATCAATTGAAATTGAGTATTTTACAGAAATCGTTGTTCTGCTCATGCTGATTTTTATCGTCTCTGCTCACTACTGCTGCTAATTTGTCATTTTAGTCAATTTGGAAAAAGGGTTCTCTCAATTAAGCGTTTAAGTTTAAGAGAAAAACTAATAAATCGGAATGAGATCTTGCCAATGATTCTGTAAGGATAGGATTATTATGTTCTACCAAATTGTGATTAATATATAACAACACCAAAACGCACTATTTTGCAAATCATTGTGCGAAATGATTCATTGCTGAAATTTCTTTTTTTAATTTGTATACAACCGGTACTGTTTATAATGTATACGAATATGTCTCCAGTATAATAAACTTCCTAACTGGCATCATTATTAATAAAAAAGAAACTGAAGTGAAGTAAATTATATCCAGGAAAATAAAAATTATATCCAGGAAAATAACATAGTGGAAGAAAAAAGAAGCTAGTCCGAATCAAGGGTCTATTTGTCAGATGCATTGCTATTTCGGTATGACTTTGAAAACTCCCACAATTTCATGTGTTACATGAGAAACTGCTTAGTAATTCGCCAAAGAAAGATACATATTTCGAATTGAAAGAATCTACAAAAGAGATAATTGTTCTAACGTTTTTTCCAAACGAAAACTTTTAAGACTTACTAATTGCCCACGTCTGTTATTCAATTCACTTTAGCATCGGCTTTTGCTTAATTTTCCAACCCATTCGTCCTCACATCCTTCTAACTAGAAGCAATTTACTTTAATTAACCAACTCTTTGATCTTTTCTCTAAATTAGTTTGTGTCATCTTCATCTTTTTACCCAGTCTCATATTCTATCTGCTTCTTTATTTCTTTAAATCCATCTATTTTTTGCGCTTTGTATATGTTTAACCACTGACTACTTGATTTCCCTGAACCATAAAATGCTGGATTTCCTTTTAATCACAAGTGGTAGCATTTAAACAGAACTTTTTCTTTCCTTGAACAAGTATGAAAGCGATTTCACGATGTAGAAGGTTAATCTATTGCTATTATTTACTAGCATTTCTTTCTTTATTTCAATGAAAGATAAAGTAACCTATGATTCCTCTTGTAAGACATATAGCTACAACCAGCCTTATTTTTACAATTGAAAATAACTTTCCATTCTTTCCCCTGTATCTAACACCAAACGGAATTTCCATGAACAGAATTTCTTTCCCCGAACTCCCCACATGTTTAACACATTACCACGGAACTGCGACAATACGGACTATTATATGATTGTGTCAAATCCAATACCAACAAAACCGTCTTTGCGATGCAATTCTGAATTTTGGAGATGAGATGTGAATGCTTGTGTTATGTTAATTAATCGGACTATTATTCTCATCTTGTGTGCTATTAGCACAACGCTTCAGTCGCTGCAACCTGCGATTTTCTTCGAGTGTTGAAAAAAAGAAGCATGTTTTCAACACCCGAAGAAGATCGGAGGTTGCAGCGACCGAAACGTTGTGCTAATAACACCCAAGATGAAAATAATAGTCCGATTAATTAACATAACACAACCGTCTTTTTGTTAATTTCTTTCATCAAATTTAATCTATTCATAAACTGACAATCCATGCATGTTATTAAGCCTTAATATTGAGTCATTATTGACCCTGATAAGTGGTAACTGAATAGTTTAATAACTACTAACAAATCGACTTTTTGTAGCTTAATAAGATTGTGTGGAGGATCGTATTAGAATTCCTCAAGATTTTCAAACAAATATAAACCGAGATTATTCATAGCGACCAACCAGCATCTAATACCTCTATACATCGCCAAGACTTTGCAGATCTGGAATCTTGATTGTTTGTATCTTGTCATTATGCGCATTCGATGACATCATAACAGGTGACTAAGGTAACAGGCGAATGATAAAAAAGTGATGGGAGGAGGCGAATGACGTTAATAATTAAAAAAGGAGAAGTTTCAGTTTTGTGATAAATCAACCGCAAGGTATCATTTTATGCCAGATATTTTAGCCTGAAAATAAATAGATTGTTGGTAGAAGAATGTAAGTAATAGCCCACTTAATGGTATTGCGGTCAATCCGATTTCTACTAGTGTTTATTCTATAATACTCTATTATTTGAGGAGCAGGTATTTGTTTGAATAGCTATGCAAGGGTTGTTGCATGATAGCTTTCTTGTGAATAGTCTTATATTTTTTGCAGTCGATCAGTATATGACTGACAGAGAGTGATTGATTACACCAAATCGCCATTTCTCTACTGGATAGGTAAATGCGAGTAAAGTATGTGTGTCTAATTCCTATTATGCTCCATATGATACTTTGTCTTCGATTGGGTTGTGATTCTGTAATTTCCAGTTTAATTGTGGGTTGATGATTATAAAGTTTCTTATTTAGAAACATGTTCCATGTAGTTTGCCATTTTCTTATATACGGTTTGGTTTTGGTTTTGCAATATGAAGTTGTTATTACCATTTTAGTAGCTTCTTTCGCAAGTGTGTCAGCCATTTGATTTCCTTTAATGCCCACATGGGCAGGAATCCATGCCAAGATTACTGTTTTACTGTGGTCTTTTAGATATTGATATAATTCTAATATCTCTTGTTACGTGTTTGTCTAGGGTTATGAACAAGCAATAAACAAAAAGCGCAAATAAAACCAATCAACTCCGAGTTATAAAAAATGAAATATTTATTTTTACAAAAACAAAAACATTTAAATCACATTTACAAATGCATTTGTGTTATTACTCATATAGCAAGACTTGAACGCTAATGTTAAGTCTATAACGTCTTAAGGTGGAAGGGAAATAACTCTTAATAACTTTGAAATCAAATGCTTATAACTGAATAAAATGAGTTAAAAATATAAGACTTTATTCAATAAGAAATTATAGAGAGATCTTTGTATTTACCCAAAAATTCAATTCTTTAGTTGATGCTGGGAATTACCTTTTTGAAGTTTCTTTCGGTTTGAACAGCGTCCCAGAAACATTGCCGGAGTTCAAACAAGTCGTTTGCTCACAGGTTAACAACTGTTAATGAAAACTGAATTGATTGCGAACCGCACGTTTTTTTTTATACAGTATTTTCTAATTATTCTAGATTGTTCTCATTAGGTTAAACAAACAAAAAAAAAAAAACACTTTCCTGATCCCTTGAAACTCTTTCTAGATTGTTCCTAACATTAATTAGAAAAAAACATTTATATATTTTATTTCATTTTATTATGTATCATTAATTATTTATTTTATTAGTAATTTTCTTATTAATTATTATAACACATTATATTATTAATTATTACTATTTTTTAATTTATTATAATAAAATTAATAATTAATTATTTATTAATTATTAATTATGTTATTAATTATTATAATACGTGAATTATATGATTGATTATTATTTTATTATGTGTGTTATTATTATAAAGTTAATATTTTAATATTTTATTTATTTTTCTAAAGAAAAATAAAATGTCATAACAATTTTTATAAGGAATATGCTATATCATGACACTTTTGAACGTATGAGTGGTTTTCGTTTCTTTCTTGAATTCCTACCAGCCTCGATATATAATCTGAGAAATTTGTGTGTTTGTTTAATGAAAAAGAGAAAGGGGAAAACGAATTCATGGAAGATAAATAGATATAGAAATAAAGAGAGGAATATTCTTAATATAAATCGATCCAGACAAGACATAAAATCAATTAGTGTAAGGAGATAAAAATACTTCGAAGTACATAAAAAAGCCAATAATAAGTGTTATATGATTCAGACCCAGAAAACAGCAATTCTTTTCCATTTGTCAGAATCGTCACTCATAAGCGAGGATTAACGGACAAAATAAGGAAAGCAAAAATAATGAAGCTACCAATAGTAAACCCAAGGTCCACGTTCTACTCTCGAAATGTTCACAGGAACAGAGATTAACATTGGATTTAAAATGAATACTTATTACAAATAAATAAATATTGAAATTTACTTGAAGATGGTTGAAGATAGATATGAACATATCGTCTTTAAAGAGATAAATGATACGCCTTCTGAAATGTCTGCACGTGGAGTCTAAAATAAAGCAAGGGTTAGGCATTGTGCAGTAAGAAAGAGAAGTTTACGATGACTAGAAACGCTATCGAGATAAGCAGAGAAAAACTTCTGTTATTTCGGAGTTTTCCTGCTTCAAGACTAAGTTCACTACCAAGTCTTGAAAGTATAGTCTAACCCAGTGATATTAATTTATTTTTATTTCGGACTATTATTCTCATCTTTATTATTTGATTTTTTTAAAAATCTTTTATTGGTTTTGTTTATTCACAACGTTTCGGCCAACTGTTCCTCTGGCCTTCATCAGGTGGTAAGGCCAGAGGAACAGTTGGCCGAAACGTTGTGAATAAACAAAACCAATAAAAGATTAAAAAAAAAACAACAACTAATAAAGATGAGAATAATAGTCCGAAATAAAAATAAATTAATATATATAATGCTCATCTCAAAAATAAATTCCAATTAAGGAATAATATATATATATATAACCCAGTGATGTTCAATATTATCTATATGAACCACCCGTGGCCACAGAGGAATTTTGGTGGTCTACAACTTTGGTTATCCAAAAATTTTTTATATCTTTTATTTAAAACATTTTAAGTTCAGTAAAATCTATTATTTTATACATATATAAAAATTTTCATTATTTATGAATGCATTATATATATATATATATATATATATATATATATATATATATATATATATATATATATATATATATATATATATATATAATATATATATATATATATATATAATATATATATATATAGAGATATATATAAGAATTTTCATTATTCATGAATGTTTTATTTTATAATTTTTTGATTTGCTGTTATTTCAGAGTTTTCCTTCTTCTTGACTAAGTTCACTATCAAGTCTTGAAAGTATAATCTGTTTTGATTTTAGAAAATAAAAGAAATATGCAAAAAGATAAAAGTGAGACAACACAGTGATGACTTCATTTGATTAGGATTTGTCAAACAAGTTGATGACAATAAACCAGTTTGTATTGAATGTGGTCTTGTTAGTAATGATTCCATAAAGACGGCAAAGTAGGAGATTCATCAGAAAACAAAGCATCCATTGTTGGTAGAGGAAAAATATTTGGAGTAAAAATTGAAAGCTCAATTAGTTGATTTCTTCACGAAAGTGAATGCTTCTCAAGTTAAAACATTAAAGCCTAATCATATTGTGCCAGTAATGATTAATGATATAAGTGCACCACAAAGATATGGGGGAAATCTGATGAAATCTGCTATGCTTAGCTTCTGTTGAAGACCTTATTGGTTAAGAAGGGTCAACAGTGCTTGAGAAATACTACTATCAAGAGTAACAGTAACGAGATGGCAAGATGAAATGGCCGAATATTTTCAAGATAAGTTAACAAAAATTCTTCTTCAAAAAAATTTCAATACAAATTGAAAAAACAACAATTCAGAATCAAGCACTGCTGCTTTCATATGTCAGATTTGTATATCAGAATGACATCAGAGAAGAAATACTATTTTTCTAAGGTTTGTCGTAAATAACAAGTGGAGGAAATATCTTTTCAGAAATAAACAATTATTTGAATAATTAAGTAATTTGATTCAAATCAACACAGATGTTGCTGAATCCATGCCAGGCAGGATTAAAAGTTTTGTAACACAAACAAAAACTGTTGCTCCCATATAATGCATGTACACTGCATTATTCACAGACAACACTTGGCAGCAAATAAGCGGATTGCAATATGAAGGAAGCTGTTGATGCAGCTATATTGGGAATAAATTTTATAAAAACAAATTCCTTGAATGACAGATTATTTCAAATCTTTTGTGAAGATAAACAATTTTAAAAAATGTTACTTCATACAAAAGTTAGGTGGCTCTATAAAGGTAACAGTCTTGATAGACTTGTTAGTATGTGGCAAGCTGTATAGGACTTCTTAAAGTTCTAATCTGAATTTAATGACTCTACTCACAAACAAAAGACAAAAGCTCAGTAAAATTTGAATTATCTGAATAAGAATGCAATTAAATCAAAAATATTTTATCTCAATAATGCCTGTTACTTTGTAAATGAACTAAATTTGCATTTCCAAGGAAGGAAATCTGGCCTTGTCACTTGCTCACAAAAGATTAAAGGTTTTATAAATAAGTTGAAATACTGGAAAATATAACTGTATAAGTAAGCTCTATCATTGTTTACAAAGTTAAATAACATCAACTCAAATTAAGAATGCCATTGATCGTGCTGAACATCTGGAAGGCCTGAAGACGGATTTTCAGAGAACATATGAAGAACTCATCAACGCAACTTATCCACTTTGGTTTCAAGATTTTGCAAACTTTGAACCTGAAGATACTATGGAACCTGTATTTGTTGAAGAATTTTTGGATTTAAAAGAAAATTCAAAGTTGCCCAGAAGAGTTCAAAATGAAGGGTTGTTTTGGAGATATTGAAATAAAATCAACAAATCATCAAATTTATGACTTAGTTACAACTTTTTTAAACAATTTTTTTGTGAAATTTAAAAACTGATTTGATCACAGTTAATAAATAGATTTGTAAAATGTATTTTTCAGTAATTGAATATGAAGTGATCTACAGAACATTCTTCTAGGATTTGTGTTCGATGGGATAAAAAAGGTCGAATGCCACTGATCTAACCCGACTCTTTAATTCATATCCAGAAGAAAGATATATAGATTTATAACTTCTAACAAACTTATTACTGTAGTTATGTAATAATTCCGGACGAATTCAGTAACGTGGAGTCTACACTGTTCGTTTGCAACATTTAACCAACGCCACTGCCGTGTATTCATATGAAACTTTAACATGAAGTCAGTATCAGAGAAAAATTGACCCATAATGGACCACGCGATTAGACAAAAATGTGTGTTAATCCGTTCACCCACTAAAATCATCACTATTTATCAATAGTTCACAAATGATTATCAAACCATACGGTCACATTTCAAAGTAAATGCACATTTATAACGGAAATTCGACCTTTTATAAAACTGTGTCAAACTACTCTCTTTAAGGTCTTTATTTACTTCCCTCCGCACGAGTTAGACACAAGGTAGGTTTTTATGTAGGGACCCCCCCCCCTGACAGAGGCACTCTAATCTTTGACAAAATAAAAATTTGCTTCAATCTATGAAGATTCTCCCTTCACTGACCAAGTACAGAACAGATACTACACGTTGAACCACAATGTATTAATTTTGACAGTATGTTATGGAATAATAGTAGAATTTATAAATTATGCTGGAAAGAAAAATACCTTTGCTATTCAAGCCCAAATTAAATTGAAAGAATCCCGCTCGTTTACTAATAATTAACATTTAATAAAACAAAAGAATACGGATAAAAATTGTGAAATAATAGTAGTTCACTGGTCTCTATTGGGTATTACAAACCACAAACATCTCTATCTTTATAAAGTTAGGTATGTTTATATATTTCCATATACATGATTCACGCCTAAACTTATTAGTCGATCAATATAAATATGGGAATACAGCTACCAGGTGTAAAAGGTCTAAATATGAGTTAGATTGAAGTTTATTTTTAAAAAGTGTGTAGCAATCGTTTGTGAAAATTAAAATTCCATTCGCTTTTTGTAAAATTTTAACAGTAAGAAGGCAATAATAATAAGGCAAAGAATAAATATTCTATAAATGTCTATTTCTCTGGAGTATTTTAAAGAGGTTTTAGTATGACATGTACTGACAAAACCTCTCGTATGAAAATTCAAATATATCAGATTTGCATTGAACTTAATCCATAATCATTAGACACAAATAAAGCAAGATCCACTGATTTTCAATTTCAATTCAAGACCCGTTTAAATTCAAGGCTAAAAATGTTGGACATTTTCTAGAATCAAAATCATGTAATAGATTTTGATCAAAATTAGAATAATGATTTTAGAGATGAGATTTAGTATCAAATCTTGATTTTAATCTTTCTAAAGAGATATAAAAGTGGTGTAATACTGTTTTGTTTGTGGAATTTTATTTTTCTATTTGCACACACAAGCTTGAACAGATAACTCTTGTTTCCTTAAAATGTTACCTTGCTCCCCAAAACAATCCATTTCACTTCTGATGGTTGGATAATTCCGTAACACTGTCGTAAAGTATTAAATATAGGTGCGTTTTATTCATCTATCTATCTATCTATCTATCTATCTATCTATCTATCTATCTATCTATCTATCTATATCACTCTTCACTTTTTCTCTGTATCTCTATAAATGTATATACATTCATGTACACCTCCCTATATATATATATATATATATATATATATATATATATATATATATATATATATATGTATGTATATATAAGAAAACAGATCGTAGATTTTGAGAGTCACGCGATAAAATATGATCTCTTGTAACATATCATTAAGTCTTTGTTGTAGTTTAGTCAACTTATATCTAATTTTTCTATTCTCTCCGGTGACTCGTAATTTTCCATCTCGTTGCATATATCTGATATCTTGAATTATTTAACGCTTATTCTATTATTAATATAGTAGGATACCATGCGATCAGCTCGTGTTTGTTCTTTAAACAAATCTCATTTTTGTTTGTTATTTATTCTTGTTGTATTATTTTTTGTCAACCCTCTGCATTAACCTCTCTACAATGTTGTTTGGACGTTTTGTTTTTTTTTTACTTCTGAATAAAACAAAACATTCCTATTTTTTGTACCCTAGAATAAATTGTAGCTATTAGAGTTTTAAAAAAAATCTTTTTTTAAATCACAGTTTGAAGCCACTGTCGTGTTCCCTGATGAAGATTAACATCAAGATAGTATGATACTATACCTTATGTCTAGAAATCTTATTCTAATTTTAATTAAAATTCATTACATGGTTTTGAGTCTAGAAATATTCACACTTTACGGTTTAAGAATAATAGATTTTAAGAATAAATTGGTATTCAAGAAAGTTTACTTAATTGATGTCTAATGACTACGGATGAAATTCAAGGCTAATCTGAAATATTTAAATTTTCAAATGAGAGGTTGTGTTCAAATTATACTCCTAAAACTACATAAAACTCTTAAAAGAAACTGAAATTTGTGGAATATTTATTAATTGATATTAAATACGTATTTGTATTTGTATTACATTAATGACGTTATGCAGATAGCACTCAAGATGAGAACCATTGTCCGATTAATCTAAACGATATAAACATTCATACTTCATCTTAATCTAAACAATATAAAAATTCATACTTCATCTTAATCTAAACAATATAAACATTCATGCTTCATCTTAATCTAAACAATATAAACATTCATGCTTCATCTTAATCTAAACAATATAAACATTCATACTTCATCTTAATCTAAACAATATAAACATTCATGCTTCATCTTAATCTAAACAATATAAAAATTCATACTTCATCTTAATCTAAACAATATAAACATTCATGCTTCATCTTAATCTAAACAATATAAACATTCATACTTCATCTTAATCTAAACAATATAAACATTCATGCTTCATCTTAACAATTCAGGACTCTAATAGGCATTGTTTAAAATTTTAACAAAAATTGAATGTGCCTGAATTTCCACGGAGGGCGTTCGTCCCCTTACTTCTTTTAATGAAACCAAATTAAACTAAATATGGCGACCCTTAAGGCTTAGCAGTTGTATTCCAAAATTCATGAGTGAATCATATAACTGCAAACATATACACGTACGCCGACCTAACGCTATAGAAATAGAGATAGTTGTATTCTTAATAGAGAATATAGACGAAAAACAGAAGAATTTGGTTTTTATTTATGGCATACGGAAAAATGAAAGGAAAGGCAGTCACATTCCGATTTCGACTGGAAGTGATCGGACTGTACTGAAATTCTAAGGAGGCTTATTACGAATCAGGTTCAATGGAAAAGCATCGGCCTTTAACAGCGAGTAATCAATGATTGCTGCTAATACTGATTATCTACTATTAATAATGGAATGGGATGAGGAGTATTGGAAATCCAGGGAGACCTGATGTTACTCAGTCTTCAGAGATAACGACTGTTACAAGCGAGAATTCAATAGTAAACGGCTGTTGCGAGAACGCAAATGATTTTCAACAATGATCGAAGATAGTAGAAAATATTGGACGTTTGAGGAGTACTGCAACAACAACAAATAATAATAATAATAATAATAATAATAATAATAAACAACATAATAAACATAATAATAATAATACTAATAATAAACATAATAATATTAATATACGTAATAAAATTAAAAATAATAATAATAAACATAATAATAATAAACATAATATTAAAAAACATAATACTAAACATAATGATAATAAACATAATAATAAGCATAATAATAAACAATAATAATAAGCATAATAATAATAAACATAATAATAATAACATACTAATAATAAACATAATAATAATAAAGATACTAATGATAAACATAATAATAATAATAATAATAATAATAATAATAATAATAATAATAACAAAAACTAGTCCATTTATCGATTTTGACATAGAAATTTGCCCCGTCATTGAACGAGGGAATTAAATACTACCACAGCGGCAGGGAAAATTGCCTTCCTCCTCTTTTCCCCATCCAACATTTCTAGCGGCTAAGCAGTATGGTGTAAGGTAGACTTATCTCCAAACGCCTTTTTTCAGAGCATTACTTCCTACTTTTACTAAGTAGAATACTTAGTTGGAATTTTTATTATTTTTTATTTTTTATTTCTTTATTTTTCATTTTATTTTATTTTAGTTTTTATTTATTTATTTATTTATTTATTTATTTTTTTTCTTTTGTTTTGTTCATGTCCCGTATGTATGTGTGATAATGCACGACACCTCTTGTATACATGGGAGCGATACGCTATCCTGGCATCAGAACCACAAGTAAAACAATTCTGAGCTCGGTGTTAACACAAATACCAAAATATGAAAAATGTCAATTACAAATAATCCAAACCATGGGACCCAGAAGAAAGATTTGGGTGTCGTTATCGGCAGGTGCTCCTTCGGTAGCCAGCATAGGGAATTCGGTCGTCATCCTGCTAATGTTGGCCAACTTTCTAATTTCAGAAACTCAAATAACATGGACGCTGAACAGGTAAGTATAACCTCTAACTTCAGGGAACAAAATGATACCGAACAAACACAGCACAGCCATGATAACCATCAAAATGAAAAAAAAAAAACGAAGAAAGAAATGGACAACAAAAGAGAATAGACTCGTAATGGTATGTTATTATAGAAGTCATCCTAAATATAGATATGGAGGTTATCGGAAACAAATGACAGAACTATGGGACCTCTCCAGTAACTACCATGCGACAGAACAAAGAATTGCGGACCAAGCAAGACTGGTACTCAAGAAAGCTTGGCTCTCTAAACTAGAACTAGCAGAAATTCAGCGAAAAATAAATGATGAAACTGAACAAGCAACATCCCCCAACGGAACCGCACGTAGAGAACCCCCACAATTTGAAGCCTCACAAGTAAAAACACCACAGGCCGAGGACAAACAAAAAACGAAGTCCACAAACGTGGAAACCGAGAACAATGAAACATAACTAACAGAGAATGAAGCAAATGAAATAAATAAAATAATACGGATAATAGACGAGGAAATAACAAAGCTCCCATCGTTAAGGAACCAAGAGCACAAGAAATTAAAAACAGAAACAGAGGTTAACAAGCTCCTCCCACATATCCCAACAAATACAATCATAGACTTAAACAACTTTATTTATGCAGGCGCCAAAATGGTAAGTATGAATCTCAAATCAGAAAAACAACCGGGGACAAGCGGACCGACAAAACCTGGATGGGAAATAAAACTAGAAACTCAAATACACAAACATAAAAAAGAAACCAAAATCATCAACAGCAAGAAAGCAATGTGGAAAAAAAAAGGAATATTGGAAATGTAACTGGCAGGGAGAGGCTAAGCAAGAAACATGAAGAACTGGACCAAAAAATAAAAGCAAAAGAAGCGAGATTTAGACGATATAGATATAAAGCTGAACAATGCAAACAGAACATTTGAAACTAATGAAAGCCACTTCTACCAAAATGTGAACGGAGGAAAAACAAAAACAGAACAACCAAATCCGACAGAAACAAGACTCTACTGGAGATACTCTATATGGGAAGAGCGACGAGATCACAATAGAAATGCCGAATGGCTGAAACACATGAAATAAGAGTTACAACAAATAGAAGAAGGAACAGTGAATTAAATCACAAGGAAACCTTAAAGAAAACCATAGGAAAAATGGCAAACTAGAGAGCACCAGGGCACGACGGGATACATGCATACTGGTTCAAAAAATTCACAACCTTACACGAAAGGCTCGCCCAAAACCTGAGAAGATGTATACAGGAAGCAAGCGTGCCAGACTGGATGACAAAAGGTAGAACCACACTTCTACAGAAGGACACGGAGAAAGGAACCGTCCCTAGCAACTATAGGCCAATCACGTGCTTACCCACTATGTGGAAAATACTGACAGCACAACTGAGGGAACAAATCTACCACTCAGTGAATAACCGTGGACTCATCCCCAAGAACAGAAAGGATGCCAAAAAGGGAAAAGAGGAACACATGATCTGCTATATGTTGATCCAAAGATCTTAAAGGAGGTAAAAAGAAGGAGAAAGAATTTAGCCATGGCATGGATCGACTACAAAAATGGATAATAGAATGCCTAAAAAATGTATAAATACCAAGCGTAATCACCAACGTAATAGAAAATGCAATGAAAACATGGAGACTGGAATTGACAGCTGATGGATAACACATAACAGAAATTAACACACAAAGAGGCATCTTTCAAGGAGACTCACTATCACCATTACTGTTCATCATAGCAATGATGCCCTTGAATAGTATTCTGAGAAAGTGCCAAGCCGGATACAAGTTCTCCAATACAAAGGAAAAAATGAACCACCTGATGTACATGGACGATCTAAAACTTTTTGCAAAGACAGAAAGGAGTTCGAGACACTAATCAAAAGGATCTAGAGATATTAATTAACATTACAAGGATATTCAGCCAAGATATCCAAATGGAATTTGGAATGGAAAAGTGCGCACAACTAGTTATAAGAAAGGGAAAACTGGAAACGACAGAAGGCATGGAACTACCCAAGCAAACAGAAATTAGGGCACTAGGGAAACAAGACGACTATAAATACTTGGGAATTCTGGAAGCGGACACCACCAGAACAACAGAAATGAAAGAGAAAATTGGATAGAAATACCTTAGGAGAACAAGAAAACTCCTGGAAACCAAATTATATAGCAGAAACCTAATAAAAGGTATAAATACATGGGCAGTATCACTAGTAAGATACTCTGGACCATTTATAGGATGGACAAAAGAAGAAATGAGACAACTCGACCAGAAAACCAGGAAACTCATGACCATGCATAATGCATTACATCCAAAGAACGATATTGACAGACTCTACGTGAAAAGAAAAGACGGTGGGAGAGGACTGATCTGTATAGAAAACTGTGTGAAGGACACAAAAAAAGAACTAGAAAAATATATAATGAAGAACGCTTAAAGGATAATTATGGCAGCGAGAGATACGGAGAAAACCAACAAAACAGAAAACAGAGGGACAAATGACAAAACGAGAAAAGAGAAATGGGAAGAAAAATAACTCCACGGAAGATTCATAAGAATGACACAAGATGAAACTAACGAAAACACCTGGACATGGATGAGAAAAGGACATATAAACCGAGAAACTGAATCTCTAATAACTGCAGCACAAGATAACTCGATAAGAACCAACCATATCAAAGCAAGTATCGATAAAACAAAGAAAACAGAAAATGCAGACTCTGTGGACAAAGAAACGAAACGATAAACCATATAGTAAGTAAATGCAGCAAACTGACCCAAAAGGAATACAAAAACAGGCATGGCCAAGTGGGGAGGGCGGTGCACTGAGAATGGTGCAAACGACTGTATTTTGAGCGTACAGACAAATGCCACAAGCATAAACCCGCAACACCTCTCAAAAACGAGAACCACAAAATCCTATGGGACATGGACATACAGACGGACAAACCCATCCAAGCAAGAAGACCAGATGTTGTAATAATTAACAAGAAAGAAAAATCCTGTCAAATTGTAGACTTTGCTGCCCCAGCTGACCAAAGGGTGAGTATGAGAGAAAAGGAGAAACGAAGCAAATACACAGAGCTAGCCAGAGAGTTAAAAGGGATTTGGATGATGAAGAAAATAAAAATAGTACCGATAATAGTAGGAGCACTAGGAACAATTCCGAAAAACTGTCAGAATGTCAGAAATTGGAATCGGAGGAATAGCTGCAAAAATACAACAACCTCGGCTGGACAAGCGCGAAGAGAACTGGGATCTTGGGGAGGCTTAGTGCCACTCAAATTCCAGTATAAACCAATGGTCACTGCCAGCGAGAAATCAATGGTAAGAGGCTGTTGCGATGACGCAAATTCATTTACAAATGCTATCTAAGGAGGTGGAGAGAGCTGGACGTCTGAAGAGACTTGTTGTCACCCAGCTTCCAGAGAACACCACAGGTTTCCAATCAGATCGTTTGTTGATTTGTGTGAAAGCTCCCTGTGAGCCAATAATAATAATAATAATAATAATAATAATAATAATAATAATAATAATAATAATAATAATAATAATAATAATAATAATAATAATAATAATAATAATAATAATAATAATAATAATAATAATAATAATAATAATAATAATAATAATAATAATAATAATAATAATAATAATAATAATAATAATAATAATAATAATAATAATAATAATAATAATAATAATAATAATAATAATAATAATAATAATAATAATAATAATAATAATAATAATAATAATAATAATAATAATAATAATAATAATAATAATAATAATAATAATAATAATAATAATAATAATAATAATAATAATAATAATAATAATAATAATAATAATAATAATAATAATAATAATAATAATAATAATAATAATAATAATAATAATAATAATAATAATAATAATAATAATAATAATAATAATAATAATAATAATAATAATAATAATAATAATAATAATAATAATAATAATAATAATAATAATAATAATAATAATAATAATAATAATAATAATAATAATAATAATAATAATAATAATAATAATAATAATAATAATAATAATAATAATAATAATAATAATAATAATAATAATAATAATAATAATAATAATAATAATAATAATAATAATAATAATAATAATAATAATAATAATAATAATAATAATAATAATAATAATAATAATAATAATAATAATAATAATAATAATAATAATAATAATAATAATAATAATAATAATAATAATAATAATAATAATAATAATAATAATAATAATAATAATAATAATAATAATAATAATAATAATAATAATAATAATAATAATAATAATAATAATAATAATAATAATAATAATAATAATAATAATAATAATAATAATAATAATAATAATAATAATAATAATAATAATAATAATAATAATAATAATAATAATAATAATAATAATAATAATAATAATAATAATAATAATAATAATAATAATAATAATAATAATAATAATAATAATAATAATAATAATAATAATAATAATAATAATAATAATAATAATAATAATAATAATAATAATAATAATAATAATAATAATAATAATAATAATAATAATAATAATAATAATAATAATAATAATAATAATAATAATAATAATAATAATAATAATAATAATAATAATAATAATAATAATAATAATAATAATAATAATAATAATAATAATAATAATAATAATAATAATAATAATAATAATAATAATAATAATAATAATAATAATAATAATAATAATAATAATAATAATAATAATAATAATAATAATAATAATAATAATAATAATAATAATAATAATAATAATAATAATAATAATAATAATAATAATAATAATAATAATAATAATAATAATAATAATAATAATAATAATAATAATAATAATAATAATAATAATAATAATAATAATAATAATAATAATAATAATAATAATAATAATAATAATAATAATAATAATAATAATAATAATAATAATAATAATAATAATAATAATAATAATAATAATAATAATAATAATAATAATAATAATAATAATAATAATAATAATAATAATAATAATAATAATAATAATAATAATAATAATAATAATAATAATAATAATAATAATAATAATAATAATAAT
>NC_136487.1:96274452-96359452 GCF_053919585.1 Euprymna scolopes
CGGTCTATTTTCATTCTCCGGATTTTCCGCTTTAAATACCATACTTACTGTTTTGGCACCTGCATAAATAAAATTGGTTAATTGTGTAATAGTATCTGTTGGAAAGTATGGGATGAGCTTGTTTAACCTCCCCGTTTCTGCTTTTAGTTTCTTCCACTATTGATTCCTTAGGGGTGAGTGTTTTGTCTTTTCTTCGTTCTTGAGTTGCATGATATTTCTATTTCAGCTGTTTTATTCTTGTTTAGTTCCGTTGTGTCATAGATATGTCTGTATTATTACCATTTTCTTCTTCTTCTTCTTCTTCTTCTTCTTCTTATTATTATTATTATTATTATTATTATTATTATTCCTCACCATGAGTTCTCACACAGCTCACGATGATTTCTAATTGATTATAACCAACGTTTTTCCCTGGAACATAAATGACAGTATATCTCTCAAAGATTTTGAATACTCTCCACTTCTTTCGATAACAATTGCAAATCATTTCACGCCATCACAACATCGTTTATGGTTGATACATCGCTGCCAAGAGTCATTGATCTTCTCTAAGATTTGAGTGACAATAAGACTCCCAGGATTCCTCGTCGCTTTCCATCTTCCTTAACCCTCAATGATTATTTTTTGTGATATCAGTGAGGACTAGTGCCATCATATATATTGGTACTATATATTCGGGAGTGGGGGTTTATGACATTTCTAACATTTAAAAATTTGGAGGTTGATGTGGTGGTTTTCCTTCTATGTTTTTCTTCTTACTATTGTATGCAACTCTTTAGCATTCGCAGTTTATGCGGGTTGGTTTCGTATATAAATATTTTCCTTAAGACTTCAGCTATTTTTTATATACAAGTCTTTTGTATAGTCCCAGCCTTTTATTTGATTCAAATTTGTCTAAGTTATGTGTGCTATTGTAGTTTGCTGCATTCACTTGTGGTTTACCGTTCGTCTCTTTGTGTACAGAGTCTGTATTTACTATTTTCCTTAATTTTTTGTATTTTAATTTGGATATTATCAGTTCTAATTGCATTGTTCTGTACAGTCATTACAATCGATTCCGTTTCTTTTTTAAAGTGTCATGTATTTTAGTGGGCGTTTCTCTTGCCATTCTTACGAACCATCCATGTTGATATTTCTCTTCCATCTTTTCTTTTCTCGTCTTTTCGTCTCTTGTTTCGCTGTCTCCTCTTGTTCATGTTGACGATATTTCTTTCCGTCCAGTTTGTATTTTTCCAGTTCCTTTTATTATGTCATCTACGCTATTCTATATTTACCAGTTCTCTTCCTCTCACTTTTATTTTTACGTAAAAGTTGATCAATATCCTTTCCGTGTAAAACATTGTGCATGAGTATTAGCTTCCTAGAAATTTGCTGAAGATACATAAGTTCTTATTGTTTGAAGCCTATAGATTGACAAAGATATTTTATTAGTGATACTTCCCAGGTGTTCATTCTGTTTATTCTTTTTATTATCTATTTATTATTAGTCTTACCGCTTCGACCGTTATAATCTTGGGCACCTCTTAAAAGGAAAATGCAATATTTCAAATGGCCAGTAAACATAAAACAAACAAACAAAATTGGTGTCGCTAATGAGATAAAACATAGCAACATTCTGATTGGATGATTAAAACCCTAGCAAAATTTCTTTTATCCAATCAAGATTGCTTACTAATAAAAGCTAAAAAAATTGGCGGTTTTACTTGTCTGTTCAAAATTCCTATGTAGTATTCATGTTTATTCATAAAAACTATAGAAACATTATGTGTGTGAGTTCGTTCTCTATGGACTCGAAAATAGCTGGGCCGATTTTTATTAAATTTCACACGAAAGTAATTTATGTGTCTGGCAGTTTTCTTAGATAAGTTTTGTCTCAGAATGTCTTCGGTAAGTATCGGCAATTGACACTCGAAATAATCTGATACAAGATGGAACAGGCGATTTTGACCAAAGTTAACACCTTACACATCCATACATCACAAGTACATTTGAGGCGCTTTAAAGCAGAAAGGGCCGACATGTAACATCAACGGTAAGTTCTTTAATATAACAGGGGCGCGTTCGAAATGAATGTTTTTGTTTAGAGCACAATTGAAGCATGATACTTGACTTTTGCATTTTAAACTTTAATTCAAACCATTACATATAAAAATAATTTTATAAAATCAACAGTAGGTTCTCTACAGTGCAATGTAGACTACAATGTATTGTGGAATAAGTTACTGCGGGGAGGTATGTGAACCTTCTTCCCTGTGCACCGCGATGGGTACCCAACTAGATCAGGCAATCAAGATTTGATTTCAAAATAGAAGATTCCGCCGATTTCGATGACAATAAAAATAATGAAGTGTTAAACATTCGTTGATCATCATTCAATCTCGGGCAACGTCGCCACCTTCTAGTAGATACATAGTAAGAATATGTAATGATAAATAATAATCTATAGTGATAAATAGTTAGAATGTACATGTAAAACCGAATATTTATACTAGAATTGGCCAAAAGAACCTGTAGTGTAGTGAATAAAATACTTGGTAAAAGTCACTTGTAAGTCACACTCTTCTGGAGATTGAATGCCCAATCCCCAATGCGGGCAACGCTCAAAAATACAATTGTGAACTACTTATGCACTGAGAGTATGGAATAAAGAGTTCCATTCAAAATTCCGACAGAAAGATTCCCGAGTTTGGCATAAAGATTCTCGAGCTGAATAAAGTCGGAGGTTACATCCACGGAAATATTGTGATAATAACACTCAAAATGTGAACAGTAGTTCAAAGAATCGAAATAATTCAAATAAATCTGTTTTTCTCTATCGAATACTTGAGGATAAAAAAAAAATCAACTAAGAAAAATCGGCACAATTTCATCAAAAATGACATAGCATGTTCTGGAACAAATTCGAGTACGATCTCCCATCAATATGGTTCTAACAACATCTGATATAATGTTTAAAAGCCTTCAAAGCAAAAATATTTTTATGTACTTCTTAGCAATGCAATCAGTTTTTTTTGTATATCCATTGAAAACGAGAAAAAGTTTTATGACCCCGCGACGATACTATTACAGTTTCGAGTCTTTTTGCTTTTATTGAGAAATCCATTATTATTTGTAGTAATATTGTTAAGCAGCAACAGTAACAACAAAAACGTTGATGTTGTTCATGTTTAACGGGATTTTCACTTTTTAACTTCATTTAAAAAAAAGGTGCCATGTTTTCTTATTCGTTTTTCTCATTACGAATCTCGTTATTTTTGGTTGTTCTCGTAAAATCTCACGCACTTTTCCCGCATGTCTTTTCGCTTTACTGTTATTCATTACATCGCCACCAGAGTTGAACTGAGTCATTAAAAACGGTTTTGCTCGTCAAAAATAGCCATATATATATATATATATATATATATATATATATATATATATATATATATATATATATATATATGTATGTGTGTGTGTGTGTGTGTGTGTGTGTTTGCATTCATACATATATGTGTGCGTGTTTACATACATACATACATACATATATGTGTGTGTATGCGTGTAAACATACATGTGTGTGTGTTTTCAGTCTCATTTTTCCTATGGATATGACTACTGCACTGTATCACTTGTTTATTCGTTTTAACACTTCGACGGAAGATTTAATTATGTAAAAACTGAATACTTAGAAACGGACAACATAAAATAGGCATTCGCAAGGTTTCAGAAGCACACGTGCCTGGGATACAACATCTAGTGGTATGGGGCAAGAAAGTCCAATTCTCGCATGTGTGAATGTATGAATATTTGTTGATGAAACGCGCTGATGTTTGACAGTTTGGTAAGAATGAAAAGACAAGTGCAAATAATTTAACAGTTTTACTAGTTTAAGTAATAAAATATGAAATACAACAGATAAATGGTTAATGTTTAGAATGATATGGTTTTGCAAATACGTGCCTACGTGATAACTTATTTAAGAAAGATTGTTCGGCTAACTGCCTACAAGTTTAAGCCCGTCAGTTCTGGCTCTATTCTAGATTAAAATAATGGTCTATGGCGCACAAACTGCATTCGGAGGTGTTATGCCGCAATGCAGATAAGCCAATGGTAACTAAAGTGCGGGCGATACTCAGAATACAATTGCGAATTACTTAGGATTTCTAACTAATCATGACTGACGAAAGTTGGAAATTTCGTGCTAAATTCCCGAGTTTGAGAGAAAAACTTGTGAGTTTGACAAGATACATCTGAAAAATCCAGAAGGTTATATCGGCCGAAACATTAAAAAAAATACACTCAAAATGATAATACATCAAGGCCGTAGCCGAGATTGAACTCACTACACGACTTTGTAGTGTAATTCAAATCTTGTCTCTTATCCAGGACTATCAAGGGTATTTTTTATCGTAACGCCATCACTAGATGGGGTGCCTACCCATCTACCCTCCAGAGAAGGATAGACCGCGCCAGTTTCTCAACCTGGTATTTTACCTCGCGGTACATACAGCATCTCGCCTTCCCAAATGGTCAACCATCTGGTACTGGCCCGGTTCAATGTTGCTTAACTTCTGTGATCTGGCGCGAACTGGTGTGTTAACGTGATTGTGCCGTATTTTTGATAATAGTAGTCCAAATAATCTAAATTTTTAATGATTTTATGATTTTATGAAAGTGACGATTATCATTTGTAACTGCATTTGCTGCAACAGAAACGTTTTACGCTAAAATCTTTTGAAGTTTAAGTTCTGCTCATTTTGATGGCCATTCCAATGATTCAATGAAGTTAAGTTGTATTGGCTTTGCGTCAGATAAAATTTTCTTTGAATGTATGACGTGTTTTTTTTATTATTACAATATCTATTCAGCTGCGTCTATTATTCAATTTATGCCGTTCAACATTTGCATACTCTAGATTTCAAAAGTTCCCGTTTGCTTAATTGTATATAAAATTTAAAATTCTGCAATTTCCTATTGTTCGTTGAAACTGAATAACATATCTCGAAAAATCAATTGAAAATAACACATGAAAAGTACAAAAAAACTGTATCTATGATCAATTTCGATGAAAGGTGAATTAACAATTAATTTTGTGAATTAAATTGCCTATGTTAAATGTTGAAAAGTACGTAGAAAATATATTTACTGTCGCATCCTTTAAGAGAACTATTAATATTTTCTAACGATGCTATATTACATTAAAATAAACAAATTCTAGTTTCGTTAAGAAAAAAACAAAAACAAAAACAAAAAACAGACAGCAAAAATATTACGTTTCTGAACTTTTGCGATATTAAGTATGCCGAACTTTCTTTTTAAAGAAAAATCGATTCAACCTACGCAAAAAAATATGACTTTCGACTAAAAATGAAAGAACTTTCTGAGCTAATACATACTTATGCAGATAATAATAACACATTATAATAATAACAACACACAATTCTAATAATAATGACACATAATAATGACACGTAATAATAACAACAAATGACAATAACACATAATAATGACACATAATAATAACACATTATAATAACAAAAATATAATAATAACACATAATAATAACAAGAAATAACAATGATAACACATAATAATAACACATAATAATAATAACAAGAAATAACAATGATAACACATAATAATGACACATAATAATAACACATTATAATAACAAAAATAAAATAATGACACATAATAATAATAATAACAAGAAATAACACTGATAACACATAATAATGACACATAATAATAACACATTATGATAACAAAAACATAATAATAACACATAATAATAACAAGAAATAACAATGATAACACATAATAATGACACATAATAATAACACATTATAATAACAAAAACATAATAATAACACATAATAATAACAAGAAATAACAATGATAACACATAATAATGACACATAATAATAACAACAAGAAATAACAATGATAACACATAATAATGACACATAATAATTACACATTATAATAACAAAAACATAATAATAACACATAACAATAACAAGAAATAACAATGATAACACATAATAATGCCACATAATAATAACACATTATAATAACAAAAACATAATAATAACACATAATAATAATGTTTCAGATCTATAATTAAAAATAACCTTCCATTTCTAACATATAGTTGTTGGCCTTCGGGCCAAGATAAAAGTGTAGTATTTATTCTGCTGCTGCACTTAACTTTTTTGTTCTCGATTATTGGAGGAAAAATCCTTCACGACTGAGACAATTTTATTTTTGTTTCTTCCTTCACATTAAAAAACGAGCTTGGTGTCTAACTCTGCCCTTGTGGGGAGGCAAAGTAGAATAGGGACACCCTTTCACTCGAAACAATTACTAATAAAATAAATAACAAATACTAATAAAGGGAAGTAAATAAAAAATTATAATAAAATACCAACAAAAAAAAAACTGATTGGGTTTGCGTTTACTTCTAAATATATGTTTTTGATTTAAATTTCTGACGCAAAAAATGATTAAGAATTATAAGAATAAACTAACTTATAGGCCGTTGTAAATCCGAACACCCGACAATTTTATTTGAAAAATAAAAAATAATTTAAAAAATAATTTAAAAATATGACAATCTGAAATACGCTAGATATTACAAATAGTAAATCTTTCAACTTTTTATTTTATTTTTGTGTTTTATTTTTAGATATCTTTTCTAATTTAATGTATAGTTTGATGTAAAGATTACTTTGATCATCCGGTGTAATCTCGTATTTTTTGTTTTTAACTAATTAACCTTGAGTTTTATGATGCTTAAAGCTGCACTGTAACATATGTATCGTACAACTGTAATAAATGTACCGTACAAGTGTAACATATGTCTCATACAACTGTAACATATATATCATACAACTGTAATATATATCGTAAAACTGTAACATATATATCGTACAACTATAACGTATATATCATACAACTGTAACATATATATCATACAACTGTAATATATATATCGTAAAACTGTAACATATATATCATAAAACTATAACGTATATATCATACAACTGTAACATATATATCATACAACCGTAACATATATATCATACAACTGTAACATATATATCATACAACTATAACGTATATATCATATAACTGTAACATATATATCGTACAACGGCACCATATATATCATACAACTGTAACATATATCATACAACTGTAACATATATATCATACAACTGTAACATATATCATACAACTGATACATATATATCATACAACTGTAGTATATGTGTTGTGCAACTGTAATATATATATCATACATATGTTACACATAAATCATACAACTGTAATATGTATATCATAAACTGTTACATATATATCGTACAACTGTAACATATATACGTACAACTGTTACATATTTGTCGTAAAACTGTAACATATATATCTTACAACTGTAACATGTATATATATATACATATCTTACAACTGTAACTAATATACCATACAACATTAACATATGTGTCGTACAACTGAAACATGTATATGATACAATTGTACCAAATATATCATACCGCTGTAACATTTATATCAAAAAACTGTAACATATATATCATACAACTGTAACATATATATCATACAACTGTAACATATATATCATACAACTGTCACAGGTATATCGTACAACTGTAACATGTATATCGTACAACTGTAACATATATATCGTAAAACTGTCATATATATATAATACAACTGTAACATATACATCGTGCAACTGTAACATATATATCATACAACTGTAGCATGTATACCATACAACTGTAGCATATGCCATGCAACTGTAAAATATATATCATACAACTGTAACATATATATGGTACAATTGTAACATGTATACCATACAACTATCATATATATATATATATATCGTACAACTATAACGTATATATCGTAAAACTTGAACATATATATCGGACAACTGTAACATATATATCATGCAACTGTGACATATATATCATCCAAATGTAATATATATATATATATCATGCAACTGACACATATACGTCATTCAACTGTAACATATATATCGTACAACTGTAACATATACATCGTACCACTGTAACATATATATCGTAAAAATGTAACATATATATCGAGTTTGATAGAGTCTGCAAATGTCAACTTTTTTAACTTTGACTTCTTAGCAGCCAAATTTTCGCCCCAAAACTGATTAAAAAGCTTTCTCCATGTCTGAATACACTTTATGTAAAATTTCAAATGTTTAGACAAAAAAATAACTGGCTGAGTAATTTGGTAAAAATCGCAGAGATCAATTATTTAAAATTTGACTCCAATTTTGACCTCTTAACATTTATTGTTTTTGGCTCCAATCACATTAAAAAGATCTGTCTCCAAGAAACCTACGTCTAAAATTTCAAGTGTTTACACCCACAATTGGCGGATGAGTTAGGTAGAGTTTCCAAAGGTCAAATCGTTGAAGTTTGACCCTTTGACAGCCAAGTTTGTGGCCGAAAATCAATTAAAAGATTTCCCCAAGTCTCAATGTCCCTTCTGTCAAATCTCGGTTCTCTAGATTCAAAATTGACAGAGTTCTTTGGTAAGGAAATTCACACACACACACACACACACACACACACACACACACACACACACACACACACACACAGACATTTTCACTTTTATAGATATACTAGCGGGGGGTACCCTGCGTTGCCCGGGTGTTTGTAGGTGTGTGTAGGGGGGATAAGTAATAACCCTGAAACGATGTTAAAAAAATCGGAAAAAAACAGTGAAAAAAAAACACCGCCGTGTGTATGGGGGGGGGGGGGAGTAAACTAAAGAATAAGCGAAGTAAAAAATAAAGAAACGTTGCCCGCGTATCTAAAGATATGTCACTTTTTTGGAACCTCCCCTGCAGAAAATCGATCAGTTGACGGACTTCTGCTGACCCTTTTGGGCTAATTTTTCGATATTTGTCGTCCAGAGAGTGGGGCTTTAATATGACACCAAGTTTGTGAATTTTTGTTCCGTCGGTGAAAAGTTTTTAGCAGACACAAAAACATACATACATACATTTTAGCTTTTATATATATAGATTAGCATTTCAGCCCGGCGTTGCCCGAGTGTTTGGAGGTGTATGTTGAGCAAAAAAAAGCGACCAATTTTTTAAACTTTGACCCCTATTATGACACCTTAACATTTATTGTTTTGGGCTCAAATTAAGTTATTAAGTTAGATCTGTGTCCAAGAAACCTATATCTAAAATTTTAAGTGTTTAGACTCAAAATTGTCGGAGGAATTTGGTAGAGTTCTCAAAGGTCAAATCGTTGTAACTTTGACCCCTTAACAGCCAAATTTCTGGCCGAAAACGGATTACAAAGATTTTCCAAAATCTCAGTACCCTGTATATCAAATTGACAGATTTATTGCGTAGAAAAATGTGAACAGACACAGACACACAAACACAGACACACATGTTCACTTTTATATATATAATAGATATGAATTTAACAAAAAACAAACAAACATAAGCTAAAATAAATTGTAATAATTTTCTTACATAATTCTTTTTTTTTTTTCAACCATGAATAACAACTGTTTTTTTTTTAAGTTAAGAAAATATAATTCATAAAACTTCCACTGATTTGGCTTTCATCTGCAGTTTTTTTATGGCTTTCGGGTTGACGTATTTTTAATTTGTGCTGTTTGTTTAACGACTATAGAATGTAAACTTATCTAAGCGTTTCAATGGAGAAACAAGCGACTAATAAATCAACTTCACTGAATAATATGAAAGGCGAAAAATAAATAAATAAAAATTAATGAAAAAATATCACCGTTAAAAACCTTTGACAATTTAAGACGCATAACAAACTTTGAACATTACTCCCTTCGAACATGAACATCTTTTAAGGTTATAAAACTATTAAGAAAAAGGACGGGAAGTACATCAGATTAGGAATATATTTTACCAGACATTTGTTCGTGTCTGTCTTTTATTATAACAACAAGTTTAAGGTGGCAAAGTTACTTCATTAAAGGCAGGGATCCTCTTTTCATTGTTTTCGTTTTTAAGATTCATCATTTTGTTAAGCGAGTCTAACTTATGCAAAAACGGAATTTGGATCTCAACATTGTCTTGACAGCATGAAGTCCTGTTCTTTTCGGAGATATTTGTTAACATGCAGGATTGCAGCTGTTGACCGCGACACTATGAACAAAAATAGTCATCCTTTGCATGCCAAGTTAAGGGAGGTTTCGTTAAAAACACACAAAGGAAAAGTGGAAAAGCAATATTGCAACTTCACTACATTGGTTTGCGATTTTCAATTAAAATGTCTTTGCTTCCCACACGTAGGGATAAAGGCGGCTAGAAAACAACGGATCATAGTACTGAACTGTTCCGTATTTTTATTAGAGTCCTGTTTTTCCTTATGCTCACCCCTTATAAAGCTTGACCGTAAGGGGTTATTATTTGGGGCCATGTCTAGGAAAGATTAACAAGATATTTGTTTATCTTACATTTAAACTTCTATACTGATGTCAAGCCAGGGAAGCAGGCAGCAGGAAGGGAATTTCAAAATCTAGCTGTCTGAGGGAAGAAACTATTAGAATAGAAATCTTTCTGGCATTTAGAGACATCAACAGTGAAGAGGTGAGATCTTATTGCTAAGCGGGTTTATATATATATATATATATATATATATATATATATATATATATATATACACGTCTATGGTATAATGCGTTGACGGATGAGAACTTAGTAATGAGTGGTGATTACTCCTAATCCGATTGCTTTTCAAATGTCTCGAATTCAGTCATGCTTACGATTGCTTTTTCCGCAAAAAGTAAAACTTTTATCACTGATTTATGCAAATAAAATTATCCTAAATATTATATAGTATTCGTTAGGTGAGAAAGTCGCCGTGTAAAATTTTAAGTAAAAGTAAAAACACACTTGACATTATATTATTTCATATCGTGCAAAAACACAATTATTACACTTTGTTATCAGACAATGATTTTTGAATAGCATTTCACAACTAATCATGTCATTCGCACTTTGGGTTTATTATGAATTTAAACAGTTTTGCACCATTTTGATGTCCTCTTATGACGATAAAAATAAACATATAAAAAACATATAATGATACTAAATCTTATTCTAATTTTAATGTACATCAATTACATGATTTTGATTCTAGCAAATATCTAACACTAAAAGCTTAATTTTATGGATTTTAATAAGAACACGATTAAAATTAAATGAATCTTGCTTAATTGGTATCTGACTATGGATCACATTCAATGCAAATCTGATATATTTTAATTTTCATAAAGGAAATTGTGCCCAACTATTTAAATAGTCGAAAAAACTGAAGTTTGGGTAAGATTTATGGATTGATATCTATTACGTGTTTGAACACATCACAAAAATTGAGAGATATCTGAATTTTGAAAAAAGGCCTTCACCCGCCTTTTACCATGATTTCATAAAACTAACTTACTAACTGTGTAACGAAACTTAAAATTACTGGTTAATTAGTTTAGGACGAGTCTTACACATAAAAATGCATAAAGATACCGAACTTATATATATATATATATATATATATATATATATATATATATATATATATATATATATATATATATATATATATACATATCTGTTAACCTTCTTTGTTGCGAAACTGACACTAATCATAGTTTGACGCAACTTTGATATGTCAATTTTCATATTTATAGCTCTATTAATATATTGAAATAATTATTTAAATCTTTGTATACTGAGCTTCACTTTTGCACTGGAATTTGATTTCCAGTATAATCAATCTAATCTATATAAAATATCTGGTTTGATATTATTACACGCGCGCGCACACACACACACACACACACACACACACACACATATATATATACTGTGTGTCTTTTTACTTAGAAGGTTACCGTTTATGAAGGCCTGGAGGCCACTCAAGGATAAGGGCTAAATATTTGGTCGATGGTGAGAAAATATAAGCATGGGTAGAAACTTGAGTGGGGTAAGATTATCTAAATGGATGTCTGAATAGAAATTTATTCACATTAGACTTGAAGGCAACTGTTATAGTCAACTGTGAAATAAAACGTTTTTATTTCCATTCACCATTCGATTAAGAGAGAAAAAGAGATATAGAGCGCTATACAACGCAACGTTGACATAAGATCAGTTAATATAGATTTCCACATTTGTTGTGAGTAAATTATATCATCTTCACCCGGTCTTTAGATTATGCGTCTAATCTTATTGCTGCTGAAATGGTAAACTTCTGCCGAAAGACGGATAAGGCACGGTCTTGTTTTGCTGTGTCTTACTCGATGAAGAAATACCTTTGATTTTATAATTATTTCCCCAATCACAAAGCAGATAAGACACAGACATACGATTGTTGAAAAGCGAATCACACGAAGGCATCTAAGTAACTACTTGTAATTCTCTATTCCAACAGATAATAGTACAAGGATGTAAGGATATTATCGAGCTCGTTGTAAAGTAGGCAATGCTTCAGGTTTGTTGTCTCTTAAAATTATACACGCTAAATATACGTCACGGCTTATTTAAAGTGAGCGCATGGTGATCTAAAAGGGGAAGTCTATAAATGCGTGGCTTTTATAGACGCGTGACTTTTAAGCCAATAGCCGGGGATTTTCCCCTCGACATCAAAGCCAAGAAAGTCTCGGTCATTATTTACTGAGGTATGTTTCTGGTCCTGTGCTTTCTTCTTTTGAGAAAGGATTAGTTTATTGTTAATCGCCCGAGGGCTTACCCTGGTGAATGTCGACGGGACTATTCAGGGTTATTGTGCAGGTGAAAGTGCCCCTCCCCTGGGTCCACGGCTTTTCAAATCCCACTTTCCGGATCTTGTGTCACATTATCTTTCCGTGGGATGGAGATAAATAAGTTCACGGCAAAATATCACAGCAATACGATTTTTCAACTTTTTCGAGAGAAATTAAACATCATATCTGCGATATATAAGATTGAAAACTCCTCCTAAATTCTTAAAGAGAATAAATGACCTTTTTCTAACTTGCGTCATATGCGTAGAAAATAAAAATCATCATTTGGATGTCAAAGTTAAAGGCATATTTCAGGATTAGCTCAAGTGGGATCGATCAACAGACATAGCCAATTATAGAGTAGAGATGCCCGCAGCTAAAAACAACATAGAATAATGCCTTTCAAAAAAGTTTGAACGAATAGAAATCACATGGGAATTGGCGTCATCGTAATGTCAGAAGTGAGATAACGGCTAGGGACCGATTTGAGGTAGGTGCATAAAACTGAGGTCTTAAAAATAATGAAAAAATAATAATTAAAAAGGTCGTGTCTCATCTCAACTTCGTCCTTGTGTCAACTTCCATTATTAGAACCCGAATAAAGGATCTTCTCGAAAATCGTTCGATGCATTTTGATTTAACAATGGTTTACTTGTTCGTCCACCCAGAAAAAATATTCATCAATATTTTGTCATGTTAGTTTCTACGATGCTTCGAAGCACCCAACATAATACACACATTCATTATACAATCGAGCAACAAACACAACGACAAGGACTACGAAAATAGCAAAATCTAACATCTACGATTTACAGCCGACAGCATTACTATATAACAATAAGAACCGTAATAATTATAGTTACGAAAACTAGAGTAATACCAATAATAAGAAGATCATTGAAAATAGCGTTGAAAAATTTCGAAAGAAGACGAGAAGAAATTGAAACGAAAGGAAAGGTTGAAACCATGAAAATCATAGCACTGACGACAATAGTCGGAGTATGAAAAGGTGCGAAAACCAATTTCATAACGACGCAACGCTGGCTAACTGCAGGTAAGTTGCAAATAGAATAGTACTTGGTAAACATTATTAGAAATGTATATAGAACATATTAAAGTGGGCCCAAGAGATCCGAGACGAACAGATATAAGAAAAATCTTATAATCAACTAAAATATATCCACTACAAAAAAAATCGTTTATAACAACAGAAAATTACCATGTATTGAATGAGAGGATGGGAAGGAGAGAGAGGCGAAGCATTATTTCAAAACATTGTTTGCGTTGACCACAAATTCAACTGAATTATGCCATTTAGTTGGAATGATATATTTCCGATGGTCCTTAATACAATCGTATAAAAAAAATGTAAGGAATAATACTCACACTCTAAAAACTAAATACATTTTAACTTATTCAAAAGATTAAAAAAAAAATACTGTATTGATTTTAAAGCGATTTATTAGACTAAACAAATCTCCGCTAATTAGTTTTTCTGTTTTAATTGAATGGCGAGTTATCACCCACACACATCTCGATAAAAAATTCTTAATTATCACCCACTTTTCACACCAGCAAAGGTTGGGAGGGATAGGTTACATTAAAGAAAGTGTTTGTATTGTTTGTTATTGAAATTGCTGATCAAATCAATGAGGCAACTCAATTTCTGCAGGAAATATTCATTACGTTAAGAAAGTTCTTAATTTTGAGTTAAAATGATTTATTTTCAAATAATATTGTAATTGTAATACCTTTACTTTATATATAATTTTAAAAGGCGTTTTGCGCTCTAATTGTTTAAATTACAATCGTTTTAAAACAATTACGTCTTCTTTTCAGATCGTTGAATACAAGATGGGGGAAAAACAAATTCGCGCAATTTTCTTGTTTCTATTCAAGCTAGGCCAAAAAAGCTGCTGAAACAGCTCGCGACATCAACGAAGCGTTTTGCCCATGAACCACTACTGAACGTACAGCACAAAGGTGGTTTAAGAAATTTTGTGGCAGTGACGAGAGCTTTGAAAGTAATGAGCGTAATGGTCGGCCATCGTGTGTTGACAACGATCAATTAAAAGCTTTAGTCGAAGCCAATCCACGCAAACTGTTCAAGAACTTGCTTCTTAATTAGACGTAGCATATACAACGATTTCCAACCACTGGAGAGAGATTAGAAAGAGTGCTTCACGAATTAAACGACAACGAAAAGAATCGCCGTTATGAAGTGTCATCTTCCTTTTTTTATGCAAAAAGAACGACGACGGGTTGTGACTTACGATGAACAGTGGGTACTTTACGAAAACCGGCGACGCTTGGCTCAGTAGTTAGACGCAGACGATGTTTCACAACACCTCCCAAAGCCAGAGTGGCACTAAAAAAAGGTCTTGCTGACTGTTTGGTGGTCTGCGACGGTCTCATTCATTACAATTTTTTGAATACAGACGAAACCATTGCAGCAATGAAGTACTGTCAACAAATGGATGAAATGCATCAGAAACATCGACAACAACATCCAGCATTCGGCAGCAGAAAAGGTCCAATCATTCTCCACGACAATGCCCGACCGGGCGTTGCTAAACCGACCATGTAGATGTTAAACGAATTAGGCTACGAAACACTACCTCATCCGCCATACTCTCCAGACTTTCCACCTACCGTCTACCACTTTTTCAAACATCTCGACAACATTTTGCGCGAGAAATGCTTCAAAACCCTAAACGATATCAAAAACGCCATTAGTGACTTCATCGCCACCAAAACGCAAGATTATTATGTCACTGGCATAAAAAACACTTGTTTTGCGTTGCCAAAAGTGTGTTGATTCTGATGGTGCTTATTTTAATCCGTATTTTTTTTGTTTGAGCCACGATAAGTTCATCTGAATTTACGAGTTAAAAACCGCAAAGACTTTCTTGTCAACCTGATATTTATTGACATTAATTTATTTGCCGCTTTTTTATAGCAGTAAATTAAACTTAATATATTCCACATAATTCATCCTTGCACTTGGCAAATGTGTGGTTAATATAATGTAATATAATGATTGATTAATTAGTTTCGGTGTTTACCCCGCCCCATAATATATATATATATATATATATATATATATATATATATATATATATATATATATATATATCAACAAAAGGTTTTATCACTCAATGAGGACCCCCTCCGCGGACTTTAGCAATCTAACTCTGTCCCGAGCTATTCTCTGTCATGTGGGACCCATTTGCTGTATCAGGTCACCTCTCCATCTCGTTCTTGGTCTTCCTTTTGGTCTCTTATGTTCATGAGGTGTTCATTTCGTTGTCCTGGTGGACCATCTGTTGTCCTGTTGTCTGGCTACTTGTCCTGCCCATCTGTGTTTGGATGTTTTGATGTTATATATATATATATATATATATATATATATATATATATATATATATATAATCCGAGATTATTATTTTCCAGAGGTGAAGTAACAAATGAAGTTTTAACAAGGTTAATACAAGAATGCTCAATACCGAAGTAGAGCAGAATATACTTTTTATTTGTTTTAAATAAGCAGTAATGCGTTGCTACACAGTCATCATCATGTTTCGGTCAGCTAGTTATTAGAGACCTCTTCAGACGATAGAGCTTATACTAAAACAAAGTTTGCAATGAAAATTTCAGGTCTTCCATGTCACAGGGAGTCACTATCAGGAGGTTCCATCACGTGTTGTTAAAAGTAGGAACAAGGAATAAAATTTGGTTGTATGTTAAGAAGACTAAATAGGGGTGTGGATTAGGGTCTGTGTTGAGATACAGGAATAAAGAGAAAAAGAAGGCGGATTTAAAAGCCGATACAGATATATAATGAAAACCCGGAAAAAATTGTATATGTACGTGTATGAAGTTTCTTTCGGGTGCACTGCGATGGATCCTAAACTAGAGCAGGTAATCAATCCATTTGATTGAAAAACTGGACGATCTTACCGGTTTCGATGGCAATAAAAATATGGTGCGAAACATTTGTTAACTTCATTCAATACTCGGCAACATCGTGTCTCCCTGTTAGTATATCTATAATATAAAGCTGAATGTCTCTATGTGTATGTGTGTATGTGTGTGTGTGGCTGGTCACGAATAGGCTCCTATATGGTTGACTATTTAAAAAAAAAAACTGATTACATATAATGATAAAAGATATATCGAGACACAGGAATGAGTATGTTTGATCTGGCAGAACGGTGGTTCATTAAAATTGTGGGGTCCGCGTTCGCGCCTGGTCCACAAAGTATGGAAATAAAAAATTTAAAAATAAAACAAAAAAAACAAAAAAACGTTTACCAGTGTTTTTAATATAGATGTACATAAGGATACTTTCATAAGTATATTTTGACTTAAATAGGGATGGTATAATAAAATTGTGGAGTCTGCGTTCGCGTCTGGCCTCCATAGAATGGAAATAGGCACACGCTTTAATAAAGACTTTTCATATCTATCTGCGTAAGTATACTTTGATAATTATGTTTCAGTTTGAAGAAATATAGTATAATAAAATTATGGGGTGTTCGTTCGCACCTAACCTCCATAAAATAGAAATATGTCACAAAGTTTAACAAGTTTTTTTTTAATATAGATCCACAGAATATTGTGATAAGTGTTTCAGTGCGAACAGGTATGGTATAATAAATTATGGGGTTTATCTATTTTATTTTTACTTTCATCATATTTTGCTTTGGATTTGATACACCCAAATTCAACCCAAATTTACAAGCCTTCCTTTTCATAACCTATCATACTTTCATAAATCAAAGTCCATTTTCTGTAGGCTGTTTTTGAACCCAGTAAACGACATGTATTTTTGCTAGTATATATATATATATATATATATATATATATATATATATATATATATATATATATATAATCATCCACATAAAGTACTGTTTTACTGTTTCACATCTCATCAGTGCGGCTAGACAGGCAACTACCTCAAGCCAGGATTGAAACCGGACAGCTTGTACGACAGTCAAGGATCCTAACCATTATGCTAATCCGCGGCTACTGTGCAAGTCATGAATTAACGATTTTTTTTACTTCGTCCGAAATACCTAAGCTCGATTTGTTTACACAAAGAGCATCGATTTATACGCTAATGGTAATTCGTGTATCACTTCTCAATATGCTGAACTGAAGATGAGGAGCATTATAGTCATCCACATACAGTACTGTTTCGCTGTTTCACAGTTCATCAGTTTGGCTAGACAGGCAAGTACCTTAAGCCAGGATTAAAACCCGACAACCTTTACGACAGTCAAGGCTCCTAACCATTACGTTAATCGGCGGCTGCTGTGCGAGTCGTTAATTAACGATGTTTTGACATCGTCCGAAATACCTAAGTTCGATTTGTTTACACAAAGAGCATGGTTTTCAATTCACACACACACACACACACACACACACACACACATACATATATATATATATATATATATATATATATATATATATATATATATATATATATATATATATATGAATTGAAAACCATGTTTAATTTCAGAAGATTTTCCGATGGGTACTGAAGATGGAGAGTTTTCGGTGGGTAGCTGTTCTGTTTAAATCTCGGATTTAAAATTTTGCAGTCAACGAGCAAAAATTTTTCTTGTGTTGACACGAAAAATTGTGCGGGAATGCTAAAATATTCAATATTTTTAGGAAGCAATACTAATTTTGATTAGTTGCTAGCACAACGTGGATAATTATGATTGGTCGTTTCCTATCGCCAATGCCTATAAGTAGAACCTTTCAACTTTCTTTAACTAAACACTAATATACATAAACAATTTTGCAACACACACACACACACACACACACACACACACACACACACACACACACACATATATATAAGTTTAATGATTAAAATTAAATTCTGTAAATCAAAAAATATATAAATGTATATAATACATACATTTAAGTTAAGAATGTATTGTTTGAAACAAGGAATATATAGAGAAAAATTATGTTTATTTCCTTAATCCATGGATTTTCAATAATAGCCCATATCAGAAGAAGAAATGAAATGCAATTCGCAAAATATTCAGCTATAAATAAACCAAAGAGAGGAGATAACACATATGAGAAATATTTGGAATCAAGTCTCCCCTTAATGTTATTTCAGATCATTTGAAACCATAGCAGCAGGTTTTAGTCTCGCCGCCATTAAAGCAAGAGATTTTGTGAGTAAATATCAGATATTTAGTAATTCATATGCAAAACTAGGAAAACAAATGCCTGAGTGAAACATTTTATGGCTGCAAAAAAGTGCCAAAAATAAACTCTGGATAATTTGATGGTTCGCTTAATATGCCAGCGTAAGGGCAAAGGTCATATAGCCCACTACATAATTCAGGTCATTACCTTTCCAACGAGTCTTCATTTTATAAATTCTAATCAAAAGTCGCTGAGATTTGGAACTTAAAAAATTGCCACAAAAGGTGCTCTCTCTCTCTCTGTCTCTCTGTCTCTCTGCCTCTCTGTCTCTCTTTCTATTTCTCTCTCTCACTTTCTGTCTGTCTGTCTGTCTGTCTGTCTGTCTGTCTCTCTCTCTCTCTCTCTCTCTCTCTCTCTATATATATATATATATATATATATACTCGTAGTCAAATTGAATATTGAAATGCTCATATCTTTGGTTCTATGAAACGAAACTACATAAAAGTTTGCAGACTTTTTGAAGATTATAATACTATTCTATGGTTATATTTTTATGATAATTGGTAAAAAAGAACCTATATTTTCAAACCAATAAAATACGTCTGAATTTGTCTACATTTGTATATATAGTGTCCTGGCAAGCCAGCTTTATTTTTTCTGCTTTGAAATGAATTTTGCTTAGTTTTCTTTTTGCTTAGTTGTTTCGCGTGTTGGCTTGCCAGATTACTAATAAGTTTGACCACGTGGGTTTCGTAGAGAACAAAACACGTAATATTGAATAATTCTATGCAAGTATATTTTTAAATATTGTACTGGTATTTTATTTTCTCCAATTTCTAAGGAAGTCTGGAAATAAAGACGAAACGTTGATGTATAAACTTGGTTTGCACCTTTTTTAGCTCTCCATATCTACATAATTATAAAACTAAGATCAACTTGCTTGGGCGTTTAAACCGTCCCTCTGGTTTGTGACTCCCGGTTTCAAAAAATGCGTCTGCTTACCTATTTCATGGCCGCCCTTCTTAAGTCCGATATTAAAAGCGACTGTTGCTATTCAAAGCATAAACAAGATTAACGATATTTATTTTTAAAAATTTATTTTAACGTGTTTTCCTTACAAATAATGTAATTTATCCCCGTTGAGTTGAAAAAAAAAACTAATTAAAATATAAATAAAATATATTTACTGCTTTTAGTAGCGCTCTTGTGGATTCTGACAATTTTTCAGGCATTACTAAACAAAAATTTTCTCTTTAAAGAGGGGGGGGGGTAGAAACTTGGCTTTAGTAGCGCTTTTAGTAGGGCCTCCTTAATTTTAGTTAGTGCTTGCAGTAATAATCTGGAGGCTCCTTGAGTTTTATTTTTTTTCACTCATCACTTAAAAAAACGTTTTCTCAAAGCAATAAAAAACAATATAATCTCAAAATATTTTTTTATTTTGAACATTTTTTCATCTTATCCTTTAAGGGCCAATAGTTAGACTGAATAAAAAATAATGACGGGGTTGCAGACTAAACTTTTCTTAAAGTTAAAAGTCGCAAAACAAAAGAAAACATAATAATAATAATGGCAGAAGGGCTGAAGGAGCTAACGTCAAATCAGGGCTGTAAATCGGTTCTAAAAATAGAGGATCAATTTACTAGAACGTTGTATGTGAAACTGAGTCCACTTCCAAATCTTTAAATCTTGATCTTTTTATTATGTTTTATAATCTGGTAGCTTAGTGTCCCATAATCCACAGAAATAGTTAAACAATAACGAAAAGGAAAAAATTGTAACGGGAGCGAGTGCCAATAGTTCAGGTGTACCTGCATATTAAAAAAATACTTTAGTTACCCAAGTTGTGTGTGATTAAAACTAGAACTTCATTAAATTATTTATTTACGATTATTTTATTTGTATTTTTCATTGTAAGTTAAAATTGTTTTCAAACAAAGAAACAAAGAAACAAACAAAAAACAAAGCATTATATTTTTCTAGTGTAAAAAACTACTTGACTAATTTACATATTTAAAAAATATTTTGTTTTTTTACGACCTAACCCAGCGCAGTTTTCTCCTAAAAAGAAATAAAAATCTACTTTTCTTGTTAATACGTTTAAGGATAATATAAAAGAAGGAATGTTTCGTTTAAATGATTAAAATAAAACATTTTAACGTGGTGGATCACTTTCCTATATAAATTTAACGTAAGATGAAACCTCGCTTTCTGGTAACGTAGCGAGATATGTAATCGTTAGCATTTTATCAAGTTCAGTGGAGGGGGACAGAAAGAGAGAATGGGTGGGGTTATGAGTTTTAAACATTTTAAAAATACGTAGAAACGCTTCAAAACGTGTGCGTGAGGAGAGACTTTTCATTTTTTTTTTTTTTTTAGATTTGCTTTGAAAAGGTCTTACTGGTAAATATTACTTAATCAGTTTATTATTATTTCCTGACATTCTTAAGGCTGTTAACACACACACAGACATGCTCGCTCACACACACACACACACACACACACACACACACACACACACACAAAATCTAGCGTAGGACCTGTACAATGACTCCTCCCCACTTGTATTTTTTCTTTTCATTTTTTTCCAATTTTATTCAACGGATTACACTTCTCTTATAAAGGATTTTTCATTTGATCTAAGGGCAATAATGTTAAGATCTTTATTATCCAATGTATTTCGTATTGCTTTCGTTGGTCGCCATATTTATTTTCATGACCGCGTGCATTCCACTTTTGCGCGTTTATACATTTTTTTCTGTATTACAATAGAAAAATACGAGCATGAAAAGTAATATGGTTAAGCTTAAACACGAAAAAAGAAAAGGACAATATATTCTACTAAAAATATAATAAATTTATAATTTAAAATATTGCAGCATTAAGAATTGATTATATAATCTTAAATTGAATTTCAAATTTTTTTTACTAGAATATCTTGTCCTTCTTCTCTTTCATGCTTAATCTTAGCCATATTACTTTTCATGTTCGCATTTTCTATTGTAATCCATGATTTTTCCAGGCTTCAGTAAATTAACTTGTTCTTTGTTTAATTTCAATCTTATTTTTTACCCCCATAAAACATACATATATGTACGGAACTCGTCTGCTTTCATTCCGCTTCACTTGTTACTTCTCTCTTTTCGCGACAGCTGTGAATTAGTAGCAACACTAGTCACTGAAGCGACGTGATTGCTAAGGAAACCAGTTATAAAAAAAAAACGTTGCTCACCTCTTTAAAATTTTTTACGATTTTGAACACGAGTAAAGTCATCAGAACTAACGAAAAATGAATGAGCGATGAAGCTTTAAAGCAGTTCTAAATGACTAAAACTGCCATTTATCAATATATACCATGTTTGAATGATACTCACTTTTTTATACAATTAGTTTGTATACTCACTATACCATAGCTAGATATAAGATATACTGACCCAACGGGTCACGAGTAGTCTAGTAATATCTATATATATCTATATATATATATATATATATATATATATATATATACATATATGTGTGTGTGTGTGTGTGAGAGAGTGTGTGTGTGTGGGTGTGAGTTCATTACTTTTTGTTTCATTATTTATCTTTGTATAATGTCAGCATCTCTCACTCCGACATCTCTACCACTTTTCCTTTTTTTCTTCTGCGTTTATTTTGCTAAAGTTAAGTTCGTTTGTTGCAGTCATACTTCGACTGATGAATCGCTTCATCTGTCGCCATGTTGACTTCTTTCCTATTTAGTATAATTTTAATTTTTTACTTTTATATTTCACATTCCCCTTTTAATATTTCCCCGGAGAAAGCTTCTATAAACATCTTCCTTATCTTTTTTTTTATTCTTTATATAATCCCATCGAAGACGACGCATGGCTTGTTTCCCTCCAGCTATGTTCTTTTCCCACATGAAAGACGAAAAGAGAAAAGAAATGAAAGAGGAAGGAGATAAAGAAAAAGGAGAGAGGAAGGGGAAAAAGAAAGAGTGGAAAAAGAGAGGAAATAGAGAGATATGAGGGGATGACATCCAATCTTTTCCTAAATATAAGGCTCGTCACGCTCTGTCGCGATGCCCTCAGATAATTTTCAAGGGTGGAAGGGGCGGCGATGGCTTTTATAGCCAAACCTTGTCAGTCAGGGTTTTAGGTAATCTAAAAGAGGAGGAAAGGTAGAGATCGTGGATTGGCATTAGACCGCTGCCAAAACATCTGATTTTCCCACGGCACTGGATGAACGAATAGCGATTCAAAATGTTCCGAATTGTAACTATGCGTCGCCAAAAATATCAAAGATATCTTCTTTCTATGACTTTCTAAACAAGTGAACCAACACTGAATAAAATGGCGCTTTCATTGTAATTGCAAACGTCTCTATATCCAATGGTGTTTTTGCAATCACAATGTTCGGGATAGAGAGAGAGGGATATCAGAGAGAGGGATATCAGAGAGAGAGAGGGAGATCAGAGAGAGAGAGGGAGATCAGAGAGAGGGAGATCAGAGAGAGAGAGGGATATCAGAGAGAGGGAGATCAGAGAGAGAGAGGGATATCAGAGAGAGGGAGATCAGAGAGGGGCCACGGAACAAAACTTTACAAACGTGTGAGTAAGCGAAAGGTGCAACTGTGGGTTCATAACTTTACAATGCCAGGAGCCACTTCAAGATAAGACCTGATGTAACAGAGTTGATTGCCAATCGAAAGATGAGCAACACTATGGGTGTACTAACACTAATCAATGACACGAGTTGCATTCCATTACCTATGGAGCAGTTTAGGGCAAGAATTTAGTGGCATTAAATTTCAAAGATAAACAAGCTGTAATCAACAGGTATGCGGTAGTGTAGGAATCCTTTGCAAAGCATGACACTAAGCACATGGGCGAGAAAGGTAATTTTTTGTGACTCTGAATTCCTTACAAGTAGAAACTAAAGATTGAAGCTCAGCCTAGCTCCTTTCATGAAATAACGATAGAGTAGACAGAGGCTAGTAAAGTTTATTCTGTGATAAAGTATATGGAAGAGTAACGACTATCCTCCACTAGATTTTCAATTCGATTCTAATAAATATATTTTCAACACCATATACTAAAAATAATTAGTTTCAAACGTGAACGGAGTGTAACATTTGAAATATTGTGGCAATAACAATTATTATTATTATTATTATTATTAGTAGTAGTAGTAGTAGTAGTAGTAGTAGTGGTAATAGTAGTAGTAGTATTTTGTTTTGATTATGATTTTATTATTAATAATAATATTAGTATTTTATTATTATTAGTATTTTATTATTACAATTTTATTATTATTTCATTATTTTAATATTTTTTATTAATATTATGCTATTATTATTATTTTATTATTATTATTATTAGTAGTAGTAGTAGTAGAAGCAGTAGTAGTATTTTATTATTAACTTATTATTTTATTATTATTATTTTATTAATTTCTTATTAGTATTATTAATATTAGTATTTATTATTATTGGTAGTAGTAGTAGTATTAGTAGTAGTATAAGTATTTTGTTATTATTATTAATAGTATTTCATTATTATTATTATAATTTATTGTTATTTTATTTATTATTATTATTATTTTTTTTTTTTATTATTATTATTGTTATTATTATTATTATTATTATTATTTTTATTATTATTATTATTATTATTATTATTATTATTATTATTATTATTATTATTATTATTTAATCACTAGGAGTAGTCACACAAGCCATCATCAAAGATTTCTCTTTGAGAACAAATTATGGTATTATCAACAAGCCTCTTTACCACTTTCGATAACTTTTAGAGGTGACTACGTTATTGCAACTGCCGCTTACCATGGCTTTATCATTATTATTATTATTATTATTATTATTATTTGGTCTTCACTAGAATTTGGGTGGCAATAAACCTTCCCAAAGTCCTAGTTTTCTTTGCATTCATCCAGCAAGGTCTGGCTAGTGTTTCCTCTTCTCGGTTTTTCCATCCTCCTCGACCCTCCTCACTTATTTAGTGTGGTGTTAGTTTATGGGGGCACACATAAAAAGGGGACGGAAGGAAGAGTTGGGGGAGGTTTAACTTACAATTATACCGTTTCAATTTTCATGATTCCATGTCAGGTCCTTTTGTGCTTTTTCCCAGTTTGTGTCTGTAGATAATGTGTGTACGCCTCCGCATTCAAAGGGTTTTCTTAATATTTCTGCAGTTTTCATTATTGTTATCCGTTGTATCTTCTCAGCTCTCCCTTTGATTCCAATCTCTCCCATTCTTTTTTCAAAGTTTTTTCGGTATTGTTCCTAGACCTACTATTAGTGATGTTATCTTTACTTTCGCCATCTTCCAGATTCATTTGAGCTGCCTGGTCAGTTTCGTGTGTTTGCTCCACTTCTCTGTCTTCTTGATATTCACTTTGTGGTCAGCTGGAACGACGAAATCTAAAATCTGGCTAGATTTTTCCTTCTTGTTAACTATTTTAAGTCTACAGACTCGAAATTTGATATACAAAGTACTGAGATTTCGGAAAATTTTTGTGATCGGTTTTCGGCCAGAAATTTGGCTGTTAAGAGGTCAAAGTTCAATGATTTGACCTTTGAGAACTCTACCAAATTCCTTCGCCAATTTTGTGTCTAAACACTTGAAATTTTAGATATAGCTTCCTTGGACATGGATCTAACGTAAGAACTTGATTTGAGCCCCAAAACAATAAATTTAAGGGGTCATTAAAATTGACCGCTTTTCTATTTTTTTTTTTTTTTTGGCTCAGCATACACCTCCAAACACCCAGGCAAGCCGGGCTGAAATGCTAGTCTACCTATATATCTATAAAAGTGAACGTGTCTGTGTGTTTGTGCGTATATTTCATACGCAATAACTCTGTCAATTTTTAGTCTACAAACTCGAAATTTGATATACAGGGTACTGAGATTTGAAAAAATCGATGTGATCGGTTTTCGGCCAGAAATTTCGCTGTTAAAGGGTAAAAGTTCGACGATTTGACCTTTGAGAACTCTACCCAACTCCTCCGACAATTAGGGGGCTAAACACTTGAAATTTTAGATATAGGTTCCTTGGACATGGATCTTACTTAATAACTTGATTTGAGCGCCATAGAATAAATGTTAAGGGGTCATAATAGGGGTCAAAGTTTAAAAAAATTGACCGTTTTTTTTTGCTCAGCATACACCTCCAAACACCCGGTCACCCATGCTAGTATATCTATAAAAGTGAACGTGTCTGTGTGTGTTTCTGTGTGTCTGCGTGTGTACATTTCCATATGCAATAACTCTGTCAATTTTAAGTTTACAGACTCGAAATTTGATACACAGTGTACTGAGATTTTGGGCAATCTATGTGATCCGTTTTCAGCCAGAAATTTGGCTGTTAAACGGTCAAAGTTCAACGATTTGACCTTTGAGAACTCTACTAACTCCTCCGAAAATTTTGTCTCTAAACACTTGAAATTTTAGATATGGGTTCCTTGGACATGGATCTTACTTAATAATTTGATTTGAGCATAAAACAATAAATGTAAAGCTGTCATAATAGGGGTCAAAGTTTAAAAAAATTGACCGCTTTCTGTTTTTTGGTCAACATACAGCTCCAAACACCCAGGCAACGCCGGACTGAAATGCTAGTAATGCTAGTATATCTATAAAAGTGTGTGTGTGTGTGTGTGTGTGTGTGTGTAAATTCCCCTGTTCTCCCTGAATCGCCACCTTGTCGTGGTGGAGAACCTTGTGTGTTCCGATGAACCTGAGAGCGATGCCGTCCGGAGCCTAGGCTCCTGGTAGGGCCACCCATGGCGGTAAGGTTGAAGGGGAGGTTCCAGACAAAGTGTGATCCAAAAGACCTCAACGGCTGATGCGGCGGATGATGACAATAATGACACAACGGCACTGAAGGCGGATGAAGGCTGCAACAGAAGAGAGTCTCCAGTCGTCGTGGTTCTCCATGCCATTGGAATCAGGCCCTCCTCTGCCAAGGGGCCGTGTGGTGGCTGCAGGCGCATCAGTCTCCCCACGTTAAAAGACATCACGCGCAGGCGTTCTCCCGAAAGGGAACACATCCTACTCTACATTATGGATGGAAAAGTCTTGTGACAGTTTTAGTCATTAAGCTCCCGGACTGAGGCAGAGAGAGCTCTCCCTTAATTCCCGGATAGAAAATGTCCTGTGGCGACCAGGAAGTGGTGACGGGAGCAGGACAGTGTAGTCTGGCAGCTCCTAGCTGCAACCTGGCACATAGGCGGTGGGTGCCAGATTCAGACGCTAACCTCACAGACCGAGGCAGAAAGAGTTTTTCGGCAGCTGCATCCATGACTGAGCAGCCCTGTTTAGGATCCACTCTGCTCATCCCAGTAGGGGAGGGGGTTAGAAAAGGTACCCCTAAAAATAGCCTGCCTCAAAAAAACCCGAGGGATCACTACCACGCGGTGGGAAAAAGAAAGAAAACTGATGCCTATATTTTGGAACCTGGAATGTGAGGACCCTCATGGACAACAAAACAAGTGATCGACCCGAAAGAAGAACTGCCATTATCTCAAGAGAGCTAAGGAGGTTCCAGATTGACATAGCTGTGCTCTCTGAAACCTGACTGGCTGACGACGGGCAGCTGAGGGAGGAGAAAGGCGGGTACACCTTCTTTTCGAAAGGAAGGCCTGCAGAAGAGCCGCGTATTCATAGCGGGGGCTTTGCTATAAAGAACAGCCTCATCCGCCACCTCAATGAGCCCCCTGTTGGCATCAACGAACGCCTAATGACCATGTGCCTGATGCTTGCGGGCAGCCAAATGGCCACTGTGATTAGTGCGTATGCTCCAACACTTGATGTACATGATGAAATAAAGGAGACCTTTTATGCTGACCTTGACACCATTTTATCCGGGGCCCCCCAAAGGGGACAAGATAATCCTACTTGGGGATTTCAATGCCAGAGTGGGACGAGACCATCAGCACTGGAGAGGAACGCTTGGAAGAGAAGGAGTTGGGAACATTAACTCAAATGGTACACTCCTACTGACAAAGTGCTCAGAACATAACCTGATCATCACGAACACACTTTTCCGACAAAAAAACGCATTCAAAACATCATGGATGCACCTTCGAAGTAAAATCAGGCACCTCATTGACTATGTCATTGTCCGTGCCAAAGACCGCTGTGGTGTGCTGAACACCAGGACAATGACCAGTACAGACAATTGTTGGACCGACCACCGTCTTATTCGCTCCATCATGTCTATCCATTTAATGCGGAAGCAAAGGATGCAAAAAAGACAGAGCCGACCAAAGCTCAACATCGAGCAGCTGGGCGATATCACCTACCAACAACACCTCCAGGCGGCTCTTAGCGCGGACCTGCCTAAGCAGTATCCGCATGACGCTGAAGAGCACTGGGACAAGCTGTCTTCTGCCATCATGGACTCCAGTATAAGCATCCTAGGGCAGAAAAAGCGGAAACACCAGGATTGGTACGATGAAAACGATACCGAAATCCAACAGCTTATAGATACCAAGAGGCAAACTTTTATCACCTGGCAGAATAACATCAATTGCAAGGTTAAAAGAGCTGCCCATGCCAAGGCTAAAGCGGCTGTCCAATCGACAGTCAGGAAGCTGAAGAACCTCTGGTGGATGAAGAAGGCTCAGGAGATCCAGCAGTTTGCTGACTCTGGGGACACCAGAAGATTCTTTGAAGCCACAAAAGTGGTATACGGCCCCAGCTACCGTTCTCTAACCCCCCTTCGGTCTAAGGATGGGCTCACGCTGCTGAAAGGAAAGGGAGAAATAACAAATAGATGGAAAGAGCATTACGAGGATCTTCTGAACAGGGACACCACTCCAGAGATGGAGGCCCTTGAAAAACTCCCCCAACAGCCCATAATTGAGAGCATGGGAGAACCACCCAGTCTGGAAGAGGTGCGGGATGCAATTAGGAAGATGAAAAACAATAAGGCGGCTGGTTCTGATGGCATCCCAGCAGAAATCCTGAAGGAAGGCGGGCCTGATCTTCTCAGACACATCCATGCCCTGCTGCTCAAAATATGGGAACAAGAGAAAATCCCTGCACAACTTAGAGATGCCCTAGTGGTCTCCATCTTTAAGAAGGGAGACAAGGCAAACTGTGGGAACTACCGGGGCATTTCTCTCCTCTCTACCACAGGGAAAGCCCTAGCTCGGGTTTTGGCCAACAGGCTTACACCCCTTGCAGAAACCATCCTTCCCGAGTCCCAAAGTGGTTTTCGACCAAATAGAGGCACGATGGACATGATCTTCACTGCTCGTCAACTCCAAGAAAAGTGCAGGGAGCAAAATTTACCATTATACATGGCTTTTATAGACCTTACTAAAGCCTTTGACTCTGTGAACCGTCAAGCCATTTGGCTGGTTCTTGCAAGGTTTGGATGCCCAGAGAGGTACATTCGGGCACTGAGACTGCTACATGACAATATGTCAGCTACAGTCCTCAGTAGTAGTGGAGATGAAACAGAGCCCTTCAGGGTTGACACGGGAGTGAAACAGGGATGTGTCATTGCCCCAACCCTGTTCTCCATCTTCATTACTGCTATCCTCCATCTCACGGACAAACATCTTCCCCATGGAGTTCGGATTATGTACAGAACTGACGGGCGACTTTTTAACATCAACAGATTTAGGGCCAAAGGTCGAAAGAACACCATATCCATTATGGAGCTACAGTATGCAGACGATAACGCCCTTGTAGCCCTCTCAGAAGAGGACCTACAGTGTACACTGGTTGCCTTCACGAGGGCGTACAAACAGCTAGGACTAACAATTAATATAAAAAACACCCAAATCTGCCATCAATCACCACCAAACAGTACTCCAGTCTCACCTCCAAACATCTCCATCGACAACGCTAGACTGGAAAATGTGGACCACTTCCCATACCTAGGCAGCATCCTATCATCAAAAGCCAACATAGATGATGAAATACAACACCGTCTCAGCTGTGCCAGTGGGGCTTTCTCAAGGCTAAGGAAGAGAGTATTTGAGAACTGTGACCTTCTGGCAAAGACCAAAATCATGGTATATAAAGCTGTCTTGCTGCCCACTCTTCTCTATGGATCGGAGACCTGGACCACATACAGGAGGCACGTAAAAACCCTGGAGACGTACCACCAAAGATGCCTCCGAAAAATCCTCAGAATTAGTTGGAAGGACCGACGCACAAACACCAGCGTCCTGAGTGAGGCTGACATTCCCACTATCACCGCTACTGTTGCTCAACGCCAGCTCAGATGGACTGGTCATGTTGTCCGAATGCCGGATCTCCGCCTCCCAAAACAGATTTTCTACTCTCAGCTTGTTGAGGGAAAGCGTGCCCAGGGTGGCCAAAAGATGAGGTATAAGGACAACATCAAAGCAAATCTAAAGCGGTTTCACATGGACCTTGAGACATGGGAGGACGTGGCTGGGAACAGGTTGGCATGGAGGAGCGCTGTCCACAAAGGTGCTGCGCTTTATAGTAGTGACCTAAATCAAGCTGCTGAGGATAAACGCAAGCACAGAAAGGACAGATTATTAACCAGACACACCCAACCCCACCCCACCACCACTACCTTTATCTGCCCAAATTGCACAAGACAAATTGGGTCTAGGATTGGGCTCTATGCTCACCTGAGGACCCACAGAAGCCACAACGGAGGACAGTCTTACTCGGACACGAGTGACCGCCGATGATGATGGTACATTCCCTACAAAATAAGTCCGTCAATTTTAAGATTACAGACTCAAAATTTGATATACAGGGTAGTGAAATTTGGTAAAATCTTTGTAATCCGTGTTCCGCCAGACATTTGGCGGTTAAGGGGCCAAAATTTAACGATTTGACCATTGAGAACTCTACCAAATTCCTTCGCCAATTTTGGGTATAAACACTTGCAATTTTAGATAGAGGTTCCTTAGACATTGATATAACTTAATAAATTGATTTGAGCCCAAAACAATACATGTAAAAGGGTCATAATAGTGGTCATTAACATCTGCGGTCTCTGACAAATTACTCACACAATTTCTGGTCTAAATATTTGAAATTTGACATAAAGGGTATTCAGAGATAGGGCAAGCTTTTTAATCGGTTTGGATCGAACATTTTTAGTTACCAATATATAAATGTATGCACCTATGTTGTCATGTCTGCCTAAAACTTTCGACAGAGGCGACGAATTTTCACAAGATCATTATCGTTTGGAAGCTCGACCCTTCAGACGACAAATACCGTAAAATTGGCTAAAAACATTAATTTTTTCACCCTCAACTGGGCACTTTTCTACAGGGAGGGCTCGCTTTTTCACCGATATTTTCGAAAGGTGACTTTTCGATTGTCTAGTCTTAATTTAAACCTACGTCACTTCCGCTTTGGCGGCGGTCGTAACAGCAAAGACGTCACGTTTTCCCCGTTTGTTTCATTCTTCGTGGTCCTACTACGACTTTTTTTTTTGCTCAACACGCACCTCCAAACACCTGGGCAACGTCGGGCACCCATGCTAGTATATATATATATATATATATATATATATATATATATATATATATATATATATAGAGAGAGAGAGAGAGAGAGAGAGAGAGAGAGAGAGGGATGACAAAAAGAGCGTATAGCTCTTAAAACACGCAAAGGTAGCAAAATAAATAAATAACAGTGTTTCGAAGCTGTTAATGTCACTAAAAAACAATAACAATAATTCTTAAATTTAAAAGCGATAAAAAAACGTGCATTCAAGTCATCCTAGCTCAGCAGGAGGACACCAGACTGCAAATGTGTGTGCATATATATATATATATATATATATATATATATATATATATATATATATATATATATATAATTTTATCTGATTAATTTATATTTTATTATATTGATTGGGATAATATAATCAGTATATAAATATATATACATACGCATATGTATGTATGTATTTATGTATGTGTGTATGTTTTTGTGTGTATTGAGAACATTCTTAAGCGAGATTTGTTATTTTCTGTTTCAGCAAAGAATAAATGTCTCATTCTTTTATCAGCACGTTGCTATGTCGGTTGGTTAGTCGAATACTCATTGAAGCGTGTGTACGACGGCAATGATTATTTAATGTTTTTTGTATACAAATGTTTCATGAAATAAGAATCGAATCCATGACACCTGTGACGCCTACCAAATATATACAAGTCTTAAACAATGACGATGTAATGTTGGAGATGCACAAGTCGAGGAGAAGCAAGAAAAATACGTTTCAGTGTTTGTTTTTGGTTTGCTTTTATGGTGTAAGTCATTGAATGTCGAATTTAGGTAAAAACTATGTAACATTCTTAATTTCTTCAAATATTATTGCCGTTAATCTGTTTTGTAAGCATACATTTTATAAATATGCTGCGGACGATCAATTATATTTAGCTTGACTGGTACTACTACATGAAGTCAGAGTGGATCAAGGTGTAATGGATACGAAATGGTGAACCGACACTCTCCAATGCTCTGAAATATGAAACCTCACAAACGGTTGTATTTTAACGTTACACAAAACCTGATTGGAATAGACAGAGTCTTAATAGTAGACAGTGTTGGCAAGTAAGGCGAAAAAAAACCCAAAATACCCCCCGCCAAAAAAAAAACAAAAAAAAACACGAGTTTTTACAACAAAAATATGAATGTAAAAATCCATAAGTTTACTGGAAATGTACACCACGTACTGAAATATGGGAGGGGGGGCTGTTTTCAATCAAATTTTAGAGAAAATAAACAGCCGTCATCAGCGAGAATCCAATGATAATCGTTCAATGTAATAGAAATTAGAAGAGTCTTGGCATACTTCGGGTTCCAGGTCTTAACAGTGAACGATTATTGAGAATGACTCTTAGTAAAAAATAATAATTTAGCAATAGTGTTTCAAGGGTTTATTTGGATGATGGCCTGGAAGCCTCGTTCTATTCTCTGACAGACATGGAACCTACACTTGAAGTGCTTGAAGTTTTGATTTTTTTTTCTTTTAGATGGTCGGTTTAAAATTAAGAAATAAAAGAAATAGAAAATTAAAATTAAGAAAAGGTGTGAACTTGCTTGAAAGAGGTTTTAGAGGACAACTGGTTGCAAGGAAGACAAAGAAATTCAAACGACTGAATGAAAAGAAAGGGAATTAAAACTGTCTTAAAGAAAATGAAACAAAGAATGTTAGCAAAAAGTGCAAAAGTGAAGAGATATAAAGAGAGACGTGAAAAGTTCAGAAAAAATAGATTGTTTTGTTTGGACCAGAAAAATTCTACGAAAACATTAATAGACGGTTAAATTATGTAAATCGAGTATCAAAATCGGAAGAGTGCACAAGGTTTTAGGATGATATTTGGAATGTAAAATATGAGACATAATCGAAGTGCTTTCTGGCTTCAAGATCTCGAGAATAAAATACAAATCTCCACAAGATGTGATGAAAGTGAGCAAAGCGAAAGTGAGCAAACAATATAGGGAAATTACAGATTGGATCCCAAAACCAGATGGTGTAAGGGAGTTTTTGATGAAAAGCCTTACAAACCTGCCTGGAGGGACTGCATTTCAAATTAACAAAATGTTGACAGATGTGATTTCTGAATAGAGCTTGCATCGACGAACAATGATTTGCCAGAAAGATACATCAAAGGGCACTGCGGTTGATAACTATCATTCCATTACCTTCCCTCCATTAATGTGGAAACTCCTGACAGGCATACCCCGTCTACATTCCATTCCCAAAGATTAATTGCAATAGGGCAATACTTCGGAATTGTTAATTGTGACACTAGAAATAATAATAATAATAATAATAATAATAATAATAATAATAATAATAATAATGCTGATGATCATCATTATGATCATCATCATCAGTGAGGCAAAATCGTTGTCAGTGAGAATTCAATGATAAACGTATGTTATGATATGTAAAAAAAAATAATTGCAGCATATTAAAAATCTCGGAAGACATTTTATTACTCAGACTCAAGATTACATTTTTATTAGAATGTGCAACTGATAAGTTGTGTGAAAACTTATAAAAAAATAGAATAATAATAATAATGATGATGATAATAATGCTAATAATAACAAAGATAGTAATAATAATAATAATAATAATAATAATAATAATAATAATCTACATATTATGAAAAGTTATAGTGTTTAATATAAGTCTGTTTGTTCGCACCTAAATAGAAACATTATTGTTTGACCAAAAAGGAATAGGCCTAGTACACATTACTAATTACAAATCTGACCTTCAGATAAATGACGTTTCGTAAAACTGCATACATGTTTTATAAATTTATAGGAATTGACATCACATAATAACATAAAAAACATTAAAATTACATTCATCGTAGTTACTCTCTTATACAAATATCAAATAGCGTATTTGTCCCACAAAATTTCACAAATATGTATCATACTATCTGTAATGCGGCAAAAGCTAGACAAAGATGGAAACTGACATTCCCATTTCCTATAGCACCATCCCTCAAGAAGTTTAATTAGCATTAATAGTAAAGGACCTGAAACCAACAAACACAATCAACAAACTTTCATGGATAAATTTAGTTAAAAAGAAAAATACTCTAAGAACCTTATCCTAATGGAACTGGAAAATGTTAAAAATCTAATAAACTGATTTGCCTCCCCACCAAAATAAAAACTGAAACAAGATTCAGTCATATTCATTCCACTGTGGAGGTCCAAGGAGGGTGAAAATAAAACACTGAGAAGGGAATATTTGCATTGCTGCTTTCTAAGAGAACGCCCTGGAGTCAGACAAGCACCGGATTCACAGAGTCGATTTTGCATTGCACAACTCCATTCTGACGTCAATGGAGCCCCCTTCACAAGGGACTAAGCACATCATGTTACTGCTCCTTACCACATCCTCAGGTTCAACACATCTTTAGCACAACACCCCTATATTTTGCTCTTTTGCCGAAGTCAAAGATGACTTCCGCAAGAAGCTCAGGACTGGTATCAAAGCAATCCCAGAAAAGGAAAACCTGCTCCTGCTCAGAAGGTTCAACGCCCGGGTTGCAGCAGTCCACAGCTCCTGGCCACACTACATTGGCCATTTTGGCATTGGCAGACTCAATGAGAACAGTCAGCGGCTCTCAAGTTTAGCTTCTACAGAAAGTCGTGCATCACCAACACATTTTTTGACACTAAGCTACATCGTAGAGTGTCTTGGAGACATTCCAGATCTAAGCATTGGCACCAGCTGAATTTATCATCACCCAGAGAACCATGTACCTTTCATATGCATTTATCACAGCGCCGACTGCAACACTGACCACTATCTCATCACCAGAAAAGTGCACTTCGAATCTACGCTGATCCATTGATCCACCGTTCTAAGCAGACACACCAGGAGTGTTGATGCAAAAACCACGACAACGTTTTTCCAAAGCCACAACAAGATCATGAATAATTGCTCCACAAACTGCATTGAAGTGCGCCAGAATCTTGTGGAAAGTACTGAAAGAGAGATAGCATAAAATCAACAATAAAAATAGCTAGAAGAAAAAAAAACAACAACAACATTAATAATAATAATAATAATTCACATAGTAATAATAATAATAATAATAATAATAATAATAATGATTCACATAAATAGTCATAATAATAATAATAATAATAATAATAATAATTCACATAGTCATAATAATAATAATAATAATAATAATAATAATAATGATAATAATAATAATAATAATTCACATAAATAGTCATAATAATAATAATGATAATAATAATAATAATAATAATTCACATAAATAGTCATAATAATCATAATAATGATAATAATAATAATAATAATAATTCACATAAATAGTCATAATAATAATAATAATAATAATAATAATTCACATAAATAGTCATAATAATAATAATAATAATAATAATAATTCACATAAATAGTCATAATAATAATAATAATAATAATAATAATAATAATAATAATAATAATAATAATAATAATAATAATAATAATGATAATAATAATAATAATAATTCACATAAATAGTCATAATAATAATAATAATAATAATTCACATAAATAGTCATAATAATAATAATAATAATAATAATAATAATAATAATAATAATAATAATAATAATAATAATAATGATAATAATAATAATAATAATTCACATAAATAGTCATAATAATAATAATAATAATAATAATAATTCACATAAATAGTCATAATAATAATAATAATAATAATAATAATAATAATAATAATAATAATAATAATAATTCACATAAATAGTCATAATAATAATAATAATAATAATAATAATAATTCACATAAATAGTCATAATAATAATAATAATAATAATAATAATAATAATAATAATAATAATAATAATAATGATAATAATAATAATAATAATTCACATAAATAGTCATAATAATAATAATAATAATAATAATTCACATAAATAGTCATAATAATAATAATGATAATAATAATAATAATTCACATAAATAGTCATAATAATAATGATAATAATAATAATAATAATTCACATAAATAGTCATAATAATAATAATAATAATAATAATAATGATAATAATAATAATAATAATTCACATAAATAGTCATAATAATAATAATGATAATAATAATAATAATAATTCACATAAATAGTCATAATAATGATAATAATGATAATAATAATAATAATAATAATAATTCACATAAATAGTCATAATAATAATAATAATAATAATTCACATAAATAGTCATAATAATAATAATAATAATAATAATAATAATAATAATAATAATAATTCACATAAATAGTCATAAACTGTGAAAGGAAATTGAAGAGTAGAGGAAGCATAAATTAAACCTCTACTGAATGAGTGCCAAAAGGACTGGGACTGGAGAGGCTTGTTGCCATCCAAATTCCAGTGAAAAATAATGGTCGGTACTAGCGAAAAGTCAATTGTAAGTGGCTGTTTCGATGCGATAACGCCAAAACATTTGCAAAGAGGTGGAGATTATTGGAAATCTGGGGAGACTTTTTATGACCCAGACTTCAAGGAATATAATTTGTTGTTGTCAAAAAATAATCTCTGAGCAATTTTTGAAGATGACCTGCGTGAGAACTACCAATGAATAATAATAATAATAATAATAATAATAATAATAATAATAATAATTATTATTATTATTATTATTATCATTATGATTTCGTTTATCAATGTCTCTCTGGAAAGGGATGGGATTCCTTTCCAGAGGATTTCCCTTAATCCCGGCTTCAAACCAGAAGCTTCAAAGATCAAGGGTTTTCCTAAGGATGTTGGTGGTACCTATAATTGCAGAGGTTTGAAGGCCACCTAAAACATCGGGGATTTGTAATTTTTTTCAATTGTCCTTCCAGACGACTTGATACTACTCCTAGTGTACCAACTACGACCGGGATTATTTGTGTTTTAACCCCGTATATACGCCCTATCTCCAAGGCCAATGGAGCATAATTGCTCCACTTCTCGTTCTCTTTCTCTCTCACATTCATGTCCCAGGGTACTGAGAAGTCTACAATCTGCCAGTTTTTGAGACCTTGTCAATGACGACCAAATCCGGATGATTATGTTCCAATTGCTTGGTCGTTATGACACTTTTCCCCACCATACCTCTACTTTGCCATCCTCATTTGTTCTCACTTCATCAGGCACCTCCTCAAACCATTTTCCAGCACACTTCACCCCAACCCTCTTGCACACCTCCCAATCCGGAGTCCCATGCGATCGTGTCTTTTGCGGTACTCTCTCTGGGCCAGTTCACTACACCCTGCTGCAAGGTGCGCAATTGACTCTGAGGTCTTACTACAAATCCGACATTCTGCAGAAACTTCCTCACCTAGAACCACTGTTTTGAACAATCGTGTTCCTAATGCCTGCTCTTGTGCTACACAAACAAAAGCTTCAGTACTCTTAGCCAGATACCCAGCTCTAAGCCATTGCCATGATCTTTCATCAGCCACTTCTGCTATATCCTGGAAGAACCTTCCATGCATTTTCTTCCTAGCCAGTTCCTCTGCCCTTTCTCTATCCATACGTTTCACATAATCAGCCTTGATCTCACATACCTCCACTTCATTGGCCACAACCTTAAGCATCCACTTCCCACTTCTAACCACATGCTCATTCAACGACATCTCCTCGGTTCTAAAACAATCTTTTACACTTTTCAATCCTCTCCCACCATCTTTCCTCTTTTAATACAGGCTTGCTACGCTACTTCGAATGTGAAATATACCAAACATTGCTAAAACTTTTCTTGTTTTGATATCCATGGCATGCAAATCCTTGTCAGACCATTCTAAAATTCCTGCACTGTATCTCAAAACACTGACTGCCCATGCATTTACTGCTTTCATTAGATTTCCTCCATACAGTTTCGACTTTGCAATTAGTTTCACTCTTCTAAGATACTCCTTCCTGACTTTTTCTTTCATTTCTCTGTTCATGATGCCTACACCCTCCAGCACTCCTAAATACTTATATCCTGTATCTTCTATTTCTTTCATGATTTCTCCATTTGGCAGCACTATTCCATTCGAATGAACCTTTACTCCTCTTTTCATCGCCAGCACAGCGCATTTACTCATCCAAAACTCCATCGCAATGTCTTCTGAGTATGTCCTCACAAGTTCTACCAGTCTCTCCATTACCTTTTCATTTCTACCGAATATTTTCAAATTATCCATAAACAGTAGAAGGTTGAGGCGTCTGTCACCAGATCCAAAGTTATACCCCAGTTTTTCTCTCTTCAAGAGGATGCTCAGTGGCATCATTATCGTTACAAAAAGAAGTGGCGATAACGAATCTCCTTGAAATATCCCACGTTTAATGCCAACCTGCCCCATCTCCTCTCTAGTAATAATAATAATTATCATAATTATAATAATAATAATAATTATAATAATAATAATTGTAATAATAATAATAATAATAATAATAATAATAATAATAATAATAATAATAATAATAATAATAATAATAATAATAACCCAGGCAAATGGTACATGCACAAACCGGCAGCATTAGCCTATGGGACAGATGTACAAACAGATAAACCCATCCAAGCAAGAAGCCCGGGTGTCATAATATTAAACAAGAAGAAAAAGTTTTGCCAGATTGTAGATTTTGCCGTTCTAGCAGACCACAGGGTGAATATCAAGGAGATGGAGAAGCGGATCAAATACACAAAATTGATCAGAGAGCTCAAAGATATATGGAAAATAAAGAAAATCAAAATAACACGAACAACAGTGGAAGCACTAGGAACAATACCCTCCTCCAAAAAACAATTTTGAAAAAGGATGAGAGATTGGAATAAGAAGAATGGCTGAGAAGATACAACAGATAACAATAAAAAAAAAAAAACGATATGAATATTAAAGAAAACCCCTGAATGCAGAGAGTAATGCACATGCAGTATAGACGCTAGCCGGACATGTAGAAACTGGTATTATTATTCATCAGTCTACTGTTCTCATCATGAGTATGATGTTCACAACGTTTTGGGTCGATGCAACATCCGACCTTCTTCAGGTGTATCTTTTCGAACTCGGGAATGTTTCTGTCGAACTCGGGAATTTGGACGGAATTTCGAGCGGAATGACCGAAACGTTGTGAAAATCACACTCAAGATGAGAACACTAGTCTGATGAATAATGATACAAATAACCAATCCTCATCTCAAAAATTCAGAAACGTCATGTAGAAACTGCCACAGAAGTAAAACAAAGAAACACCACATGGAATCAAGAAAACTGAAACTATAATTTTAAGTTAACCCCTTTACAAAAGCGGTATCAACCAAATAGTCGATGAGGGTCAAGGAAGATGGAAAGACTGAGGAGAGAAAGTACTAATCAGAACTCTACTACATGAGTTCGACCTTGGGGTGAAAACTAGTGGTCGCTACCAACGAGTAATCAATGGTAAACAGCTGTTGCGATAACACAAATTCATTAACGAAGGTTATTGAAAGAAGTGAAGAGTACTGTAAATCTGGAAAAAACTTGGTGTCACTAAGACTCGAGAGAACACTACAGAAATCTTTGATGATGGTCCGTGTAAAAACTCCTCGTGAGTAATAATAATAATAATAATAATAATAATAATAATAATAATAGTAGTAGTAGTAATAATAATAATAATAATAGTAGTAGTAGTAGTAATAATAATAATAATAGTGGTAGTAGTAGTAGTAGTAGTAATAATAATAATAATAATTACAGATGAATTCTGAACAAAGCTTATAAATGAAATCTGAGTATCAGCTTTAGTTTTGTATTGCCATCACATGTCGATGGTGATTACTCGTGTAAGTCTACACAGGGTGGGTAGAATATTGCTTTGTTCGTTTGCTTGGGCGTCTATTTAGAGAATCGAACAAGAAAGGCGTCTGCGCTTTGTTCTGAATCACCGATTTTTATTATACTAACGATTCAAACCATGACATTTGTTGGCAAATACTTAACTGAATAGTTTTTACGCATTTCTTGCCGGAGGGGCGACCGCGCTTTGTTGTTGTTTCGGCAATAAACGGGTAACAATGTAAGGCGTCGGTTGGATTTGGATGGTACGGGAAAACAAAATGATTTGCTGCGCGAATGTTGTAACTTCGTCATCCAATCCCACCCTATTGAGTTAGGCGATGAAGAAACCGGTAGGCGATGGTAGCGGGGTGAATGCTGACAGACGACTAGCTGATGTACACGCCGACGCTGGGTTAGACTCGATAAACTTCTTAGCATTTTCCTTTACTCTCTATCTGTGACTTAAACTAAACGAAAATTCCATTAGCAAAGTTTTTTTTTTATCAGCACTGCTTGATTGAGGAATAAAATACCGTGGAGCTGCTTTCCAGCTGACTATAACATGACTGCTTTCAAGTCCATCGTAAACAAGTTCTGGTTGAGCCGCCCTCTTAAATAATTTCCACCATTAGTGATCATCACGGTGTTGGCCCATCTGACACGCATATACTCTTATTTTTGAGTGGTTTTGATAAACAGTGACTCTATTGTAAAAAGGAAACGTACCTTTCCTTCTTGAGACAACTTCAAATCTTGCATTGGCTGCAATCAGTTTTAGTAAAGCTCAGCAACAGTGTTAGCGACGTTGAAGCTTATTTGTAGTTCCAAGTCTATGACCCCATTAATGAAATCATCAACTCACATGTAAGGAAGACGCCAAATAACAAGGCTTGATGGGTACTTTTATTATTTGAAAACCAAGCTAAGATCTGATGGCTGTGTTTTATTTCGTTTTGGCAAATACAATATTAATTAAAGCACGAAAAGTGAAGTAATTTCTCAGAAATTGTTGGTCTATTTATTTAATTTGTTACAAATAATCGAGTTACAAAACAAAACAAAAAAAAAAAAAACAGAAAAGAAAAAAACTTGTTTACTATTTACATTCGACAAATTAAGGCACAAGAAATGGCCCTGCTGTTTTTCCGATAAAATCTATAAAAAATAACATAATTTTTTAGACTTGGACGAATTTTTAAGAACAAATTTCGAGCCAAACATTAAATAATGTTTCTCTAAGTTAAAATTTAAAATAATATTTTTTACTTTTTTAAAATCGCAAAGGTCTTTTAATGTTTTGTTTTTTTAGTAATTAATGTTTACCAATAAGTAAATAAATAAAATGCAAAGTAAATATATCAACAGATTATTTAATTCCCTCGAATTTCGCACAACCAGCTTGACAAAACTTTGTTTAATTTTTACAAAAAATAAAGACAGCATGCCAATCCGTTTAAATTAAAATCAGTTGCTTCTTGTTGTTCCTAACCTTAGAATCCCGGGTTTCTCATATAACCTAAATATCATAAAAATAAAGAATCAGCAGGAGTCATTTGTTGTGACTTTATTTTTCCTACAGAAATCGTAAAACCCAGAAGATGTGGCTTTCTTGAATGTTGATGCTGGATGATTCTGAAACATTTTAAACAAATATTAATCATATTTAAGAAAAGAAGCTTTGTTCATGAAATCTACGTTTAGGTTTAGGCACAGATAAAGAGTGGGGAGCTAGATAAGTGTTTTTTAAAATGAAAGTCAGGACGAGGACTATAGATTGGAGCTCACTCGAGTACTTGCCATGATAAAGAAGAGACAGGCTCGAAAGTCTCTTCTGTGGAAAAGAGATTGCAGGGACGAGAAAAAGGCACCCCCACTAGGCTACGAAGTCTATTTTGAACTCTGTCAAGTTAGGAGAAGCTGCTTCTAGAAGTTCCTGACAGGATGTGGCAACTGCACTCTATCCTTGGACGTATTTGGCTTTTATACAGGTAGAGAATTGCATCAGCAATGAGATATCTACTGGAGCGGTAGAACGATCACACTATTTTACCAGCAGCCTTGCCAACGGATTTGATGTACGTGTTTCATCTCAGATAAAGAGTAAAGGTCATACATAGAAACTTGTCAAAACATGAAGCCTCCCCAAGATGAGAGCCAGATGGGGATCAGAGGGTTGATGATGGAAAGATAGAAACTTGGTTTTAGATGCATTAACATTAACCAGCCACCCCTTTCCCCATTGCACCACGTGATCAAGATCAGAGGAGAAAGGATATGAGAGAACATTTTAATGAATGGGGGTCACCACTTATCAATGCCAAAAGGTCACTTGAGAATAAGTGTTAATGAATGTTAGGCAGCCAACGAGAGAACGAGTAATAGTGAAACTTGTGTAGTGTTTGTTCATTTAAGAGCCCGCCCAACTGGAACCTGTTCATATGAGACGTGAAAACGGCAATGTAATAGTTAACTGGGAAGGAGCTTCTCAGTACCGTTCTACAGATGGGAAGTTCTAGAAAGAAACTTTGATCATGGAATTTAAATTTAGTTTTAAGCACAAGTAGATAATAAAGGAAATTGTTAGTTTGTTTAACTTGTATCCTATAGAAACAAAGCATATAGCCACTGAAAAGTATGCGGTTACCGAGATAAGAGTTGATTTTAGGGGAGTAGGGAGGGAAGCCTTGTTGGATATCTATGCAACTTGATGTCTGTTCACATTACATTTCAATTACGGGATGTTGGTGCAGTTGAGAAAATACGGAACAGGGAGAGAATGCCGAGGTGAACGGTTCGAGGAAAGAAACAATTAGCGTAGAAAATATTCCCGCATCTAAGAATTTTTAAAAGTTAAAAGGTCTCGATTTTGCTCGGAATGGTCGGAAGTATTTACGTTTGAATGAGTGCTATGAGTTTATCAGAACACATTTTCTACATACACTTGTAAAAATAGCATAGGGCTACAACACTACAGTTATGTGATAGTGGCTAGAGCTTGGCAGCAGTGGAGACCTATTACATTAGAATTATTTTATGTGCTCTGTTTAAGAAGGAGAGGGGGAGACGGGTTAGTGTTTGATGCACCAGCTCAGATCTGGCAACAATACTCTATGCATGACTGAATGGTGGTTTTATAAAAATATGCGATACTGGAAATATAACATTTTTTCTATCTCAGCAATGGATGCCTACCTACTTTGCAGTAGTCTTGATAACATTTTCATTGCTTACATACGTTTATGTGATACGTGTTATCGGGCTTTCGTTAATTTTAGTTCAATAAAATCAACGTTCTGGTTCCGGAGAGAGCAATTGTCTGCCATTTAAGTTGCTATCTTTAGCGATTACTAGTGCTAATTTTTCTCATCGGGGTATTTCTCGCTTTTCGTTGTTCCCGTTTTGCCAATGAAGATTTCTGACTTGTACACAATGAATCGGAAGAACATGAAATGCCACTTTAGCGACAGGCGTCTCCTATCGGATTAATGCCGACCAAAAATATCAGACGTGTGTGCGGGGTTGGGTTCATACAGGCTTTCTAAGTTTGTAGCAAGACTGTTTTCTTAAGGAGTTGGCACTCAACGAATCGCTAAACATTTTAGACATTCATTCAAGCTTATTTTTGTATGATTAGATTTTAGTGGTTTTTAACTTGAGAGCAGTAAAAAAGAAATCGCACAACCATGTGATAATGCGTTTTAATTTCATTACTAACACAAACACCGTTAAGAATTGCTTTCAATTTAATTCGCTGTTTAAAAACATTCTAAGAATGTTTTTAATGAATATGTTTGGTTTGGTTTGGTGGCTCTACCGACATGAATCCTTGCTGAGTTAGTTGATGCCAAAGCACAATGTTAATCGTCAACAATTAATTGTATACAACGGGTTGAATACAAGTCATTATTTCATATATTGACGAAGGTAATTGTGATGAGTTCTTACTTAGGTAAACAGTATTAATGCTTAATTGGGTAAGATAGATCCGATAAAATAGGCAATATCCGCAACTGTTTGAAGAAATGGGAACTGAATGTTATTCTTTCTCTCTTTGTCTTTCCCTTCCTTTTATTGTTTCACACACACACACACACACACACACACACACACACACACACACACACACACACTTATATATATATATATTCATGGAGAAGGATAGACGTCAATATTTGAAAGTATGTGCTGAGTATAGTGGCGTCCTTGTAACTCTGTCTATTTATCCTTCTCTCCAGGGATACACTCGAAAACAAATCCCTCCATACATACACTATCCACAGATACGTGTTTCGTCTCATTAAAGCACATCGATGTCCAATCAACACAGCAACCTAAAAGCTGGAACCCTGGGCATTTGTACGTATATATGAAAGCGTTATTGTATATAGATAACAGAATAGTAATAAAAATTCCGTAAAATTGATGCCTTGGATTTTTACTTTCTAAAAGGTTGTAACTAACTGATTTCTTTGTAATTTTGTTTGTCTATACTTCGTAATAACTCTTGGATGTGCCTCAGGGGCTCTTTTAGGGCTAATAAAAACACTCCATTTTTGAGACAATTTCATCATATTTGTCCAAAATTTTCTGTGTAAATTTATTTAATAGTTTTGCATTGTGCTGAACTCAAATTTAAATATGTTAAGGCCTTGGGGACTTTTGGGGCTAAATGGGGGAGGGCAAATGATGGACTTAGTGATTTCTTTTTTTGCATGGTGCAGAACTCAAATTTACATACGTTAAGGCATAAAACTGCAACGTTTGTCTATTTTCACCAGGAGTTGATGTCTCCTGGGACTTTTGGGGCTAAATTGCGGGGGGGGGGTGATGAACTTAGTCATTTTTTATGTCTCATTCACTGTGCATTCACGGGGGACCATGCATGCTTCACTTGTCCTATAGTATAATTAAATATGTATATTCGCTCGTGCCTATGGGATTGTGTGAGTGATGTGATCATTGTAGATTACGAAGTAGGCTTTACTGTGTTAAAATACTATTGAATACATGTGGCGAACGTTATGTTAAAATACTATTGAATACATGTTGCGAACGTTATGTTAAAATACTATTGAATACATGTGGCGAACGTTATGTTAAAATACTATTGAATACATGTGGCGAACGTTATGTTAAAATACTATTGAATACATGTGGCGAACGTTATGTTAAAATACTATTGAATACATGTGGCGAACGTTATGGACTGAAATTGCTCCCAACTATGAATATAAAAAAGAAATGAAACATATATAAAAAATCACTTCGTATAGGTTTATGTAGATATTTTGTTTCAGCATTTAATAAGTCTAAAAGGTTTGATATGCCGTAACACTGACGAATCAAACCATAGCTCGACTTGAAGTGTTTCTAATTCGAGAAGTTCTAATCTATCTATTTACAAAGGAATTCCTTCAAAAACAGTTCATATGGAATGGGATGTTTATCACTAAACATTTTAAGTGGGGAAAAAGATTCCTTCCTGTGCCCTCCCCCTTCTACTCACAGGGTTATCGCCAATGTGAACATATATACAGGTCACTCCATAAGGCCAAAAGGTTTTAAGTGACAACTACAGATGTGAAATGCATTAAGGACACTTATCTACTTTTTCTCTCAGTTGGAGATTTCTATGCCAACAAAACCCTTGAGCCAATAGTAGTTCCACAATCTCCAATATAATATGACATCCACAGATTATTTTTTTTTATTGGATCGTACATTGTGAAGAACATGACCCACTCTTCCCACAGGAATTGTCATGCCTGCACAGGTGCACAATGTGACAATGATCTACCTGGTTACCGGCATTATTCCGATTTTTTAAAAATATATTTTTAAAACTCGTATTCCACTTAAACAAATCACTGCACTGTAAGAAGTGACTTTAGGGGTTAGATTTCTAAGGGGAAACCTGATTGGGAGTTGGGTTGCAACATGGGACAGCAACATTCGAATTTCTGCATTTGTGTACTGCTGTGGAAACAGGAGCGGAAAAGGGAATTCCAAAGTCAAGATGTGCGAGGAAGAAGCTATCAGAATAAATAATCTTCCATGATCTAGGGACTTCTGCAGTGAAGACTTTGCTGTTACTCAGGTCGGTTGGGAATATATTTGATTAGGAGGTACAAATGAAGCAAGTAGATCGGAACATATTCCGTGAAAGTAAACACAACGATGCATCTCTGCAGTGATGCGACAAAGGCTGGAGTTTGACAGACAGTGCTGAACCTATTTGTTTAAAAATCCTTTTTTGTATTCTGTCCAAAAGAACGCGGGGTTAGTGGTTGCTGAACCAACGCAGATGTGTTAACAATACTGTATTTTGTAAAGAATTATATACTGACATGATTGATAAATTTTCTCGCCCAGTAGAGGGAGACTACCTTTTTATGAAGTAGTCTGATCAGTATCTTCCATTCATTTATTCAATTTTATGTTGCTTTGTCTTCCTTTTCGTATACTAGTTGTCCTAACAATACTTGAGGATCAAGTGTAGCCTATTATTTTCATCATAACTGAATGAAGGAAAAATGGAGTATTATCTTCTATAAGAAGCGTGTATAAACAATAATAAAAATTTGCATTCAGCATACTCCTATAGAAGCTCATTAAATATTTTGTATTGCTTAGTGACCGCCTTCCAACTTTGATGTCGAAACCATCAGTTTAAGTTCCTAAAAATAAAAACAGAAAAACAATTTTTACTGAATCACTTCTATAAGGCTATATCATAGAGGATATATATATATATATATATATATATATATATATATATAATATATATAATATATATATATATATATATATATATATATATAGAGAGAGAGAGAGAGAGAGAGAGGAACAAGAAAGAAAAAAGTATAAAAATATCCGTTTTAAGATTGGTAAAATTACTTAGATTAGAGCAGTTTTGCATAAATAATATGTCTCTTTACGGGATTTTGCTTATAAAAATACTCAAAATTAGAATTATAAAGCCATTGCAAATTGGTGTCTCATGACTATGGATGGATCAAGTTTAATAAAAATGTGCAATATTCGAATTTCAAATAAAAGATTGTGCTATATTACACTCCCTTTAACGTCATTTACAATTTGAAGAATATCAATTAATTTATACGTAATGTCTATTTTTAAATTTTCACAAAAATCGGAGGTATCTCAATTTTCATCAACTGTATCAACTTTTTCTTATCTCTTTTGTCCGTAACTAAATCACACTAAATATAGCCCACATTATGATCATTTAAGCCGAACAGCTATGTTTTAAAATATATAAGCATATACACATACCAAACATATATGTATCTATCTATCTCTCTCTCTATATATATATACACACACACGCGCCCATATATATATATATATATATATATATATATATATATATATATATACACATATATATATATATATATATATATATATATATATATATATATATTTGTAGTCATCGACATAGAGTCCTGTTTTGTTGTATCACAACTCATCAGTGCCGCTAGACTAGCACCTCTCCCAAGCCGAGGATTGAGCCTAGAATCATCGCGTTGAGAGTCACAGTTCTACCGATCGATCCACAGTTTAAGGGGTCACAATTATAAGGTAAAAGAGTTCTGGGATTCGCTGCGAGTGGTTAAACTACAAGTGTGTACTCTCGATATATATTGCTTTCCAACGAAAACAAAATGATCGTTTTTAATGTGGGAGAAAATTATCTCCCCCGAAAGGGGGCACTCTGGCAATATGCAAAAACAAAATTGCCTTAATATAGAAGAGGTTTCCCCCCATTGACTAAGAACAATATAACTTGAGTGCAACATAGAGCAGACACCACACCCCGGTCACCAGAACGACCGAGAAGAGTGTACCCACTGCTTGAAAGTAAAAATGTCTGGCATTATATAAACCAGACGAATCCAGATTGTTCATGGATATAGAGATATTAACTACCCCAGAACCCCCCTCCGAAGAATTGTTTCCCCGAAATATCCCTATAGTTTTTCTTTCTCGAGTTGACCTGGTCGCATGTTGAGAAAACCTCTGATACTTGTTCATCAGTCATTATTTTTTACTTGGTATCTCTTGTAAAGTCGTCGTTTTCGGCTTCTTTTCTTATATCGTCCAGGTAACAAGGAGTTTTTTCACAGTATTGAATAGAATCGAACTGTAATATCTCTCTGATCGTAGTGATGCGATCACCGACTCTTCTGGTGGTTCACCAGTCCTTGGTATTAACCGAGATAGGCCCTCTGCGTGTCCTAACTTTTTTGGCGGAAGGAACTCCATATCAAAGTCAATTCAATAGGATTGGAGCCTGTTTGCGTATGTGTTGGCAACCCTTTCTTCGAGTCAAAGATAAGGTTAGGCGGCTTGTGATCCGCTTGTAATTTAAAGTGTCAGGTATTTGTGGAATCTTGTTTCCACGAAAATGATACTTCAGGATTCTTTCTCTATCTGGGAATAATTCCTTTCCGTACGTAGTAGGGTTCTCGACGCGTGTGTTATCAGTTTCGTAGATCCGTCCGACATTTTATGCAGAATTCCATATGTCTTCGCATCACCTGCGACGATAATGTCTAAATATGGATTGTAGAGACTCCGAAATAGTTCCAATTCAGCCTTTCGAACGCATCTTGCATTCCGCCATCCAGTTCCAAACGTTGTTCTTCCTAAGTAGTTCGTTTCAAGATGTGTGTAATGTATACATATTGGGAATGAAGGATTGGTAGTTAGCTGAGCCTAAAACTTTGCAATGTAGTTATATTCTGTGGCTCAGGCATATTTTGTATTGCTATGGGTATTTCTGGATCGGGCCGTTTACCATTTTTGTCTATTATCTGCCCAAAGTACTTTATTTCGTCGAGGAAAAATTCACATTTAGTGTCTTTAAGTATAAAGCTTTACTCATTTATCCATTCGAATGCCTGAAAAACGTGTTTTCTATGATAGTTTCGCTTTTCATTAGAATATCGTTCAATATCCGATAGAAAAATCAAGGCCGTCCAACATCGCATCGATTATCTATTGAAAGATAGCTGGTGCGACTTTGATTCCGAAAGCTAACCTATTCAACTGAAATAGTCCCTTGTGAGTTGAAATACAAAAATTTCGAACTTCCTTCTTCAACGAGGATTTGTAAGTACGCTTCACTGAGATCTATTTCCCCTCCATTTGAAAACTTCCTCGAGGCTGGGAAGCTGGTAATGATGAGCGCTCAGTCGAGAAGTCTGCATAGACTCTGATATCTTCAGATTTTTTTCTTTACACACACAGTGAGGATAGTCCACTCGTTGTAGTCGACTTAGATCCAAATTCTTGACGAGTCTGTCCAATTCTTCGTCAATATTTTACATAGAAGCAAACGGTACGCTCCATTTCTTTTTAAAAACTAGGGTGACATTATCTTGTAATTTGAACTTCGCCTCCATTTTGTAAAACGGCCTAGTTTATCCGTAAAAACATTGGGGAACGACTCTTTCAGGTATTTCTTTAGTTTTTCAGCTTCGGCTGTAAGTTTATCCACTTTTTGACAAAAATCTGTTCCAGAGTTCAAATCTTTGGATGCAGTCCGTACCAAAAAGGTTATCAATGTTTCTTAACACAACCATCTTGAGTTTCAGTGTCTTTCTCTTCAACGTTACGTTAGTAGTAACCTCATCCTCGAATCTTATTCTTTCTCCAGTTGCTTTTTGGATCTCATCATCCTCAGTTTCCCAATTTTGCACCAAGTATGGTGGTTTATAATAGACAAATCCGAACCACTGTCAAGTTGAAGCCTAACATCCTTGTCCCCGACTTTTACCGCAACGTACTTCCGTACATTTTTGTCCTCTGCTTGAGTCCTCGTTGCTTTTACATACTTCGAGGTCCGGTTGGTCGGCAATGTGAGGCTTTGTGTTGGTTGCGTTTGCACAGATCACATTTTCGGAAATCTTTCTGCTAATGAAGCTCTCCACATCTTTAGCATGACTATATATAGTTTTCTACGGACTGCTTCACTGTATAACGGCTCTCCAGTGCGCCCAACTAGCAATCACTACAAGCCAGATTTTGACTCTACAACCATCTAGTTGATAGCCACCCCTAGACCATGGGATCGGCGCTCGTAAATCATATATCCAATGTTTCTATAGAAACACTTTTACAGCCCTCCATTTGTTTGTTTCCAAGCAAAAAGCTTTGCATTATGCTTAATAAGTAACAAGCGATATCATTTAGCGAAAATGCTATACCTAAAAAGGAGGGCGTATATATAGTCATCCACGGACGGAGTGTTTCGCTGTATTACAATTCTTTAGTGCAGATAGACTAGCACCTATACCAAGCCAAATATTAAACACAACATACAACACACTAGTTGATATCCGGCAGTTCTATCCTTAGGTCATATATATATATATATATATATATATATATATATATATATATATATATATATATATAATTAAACGATAAAATTTATAACAAATAAATGCTATCATATATGTCATTTATCGTGATATAAGCATTTCGTTTTTCATGGAATATTCTATCGGAGATATTTGAAAGCATTCGTTATTCAAATTTTTGTTCTTCTGCTTAATAAGCACATATAAATTACTTATGCCTGAAAAATAATTCAAAAATTTCTTTATATGTATTTAAGTACAACATTATGTGTTTATATATATAAATAAATAAATATATATATATATATATATATATATATATATAGCATAGTATATATATATACTAGCATTTCAGCATAGTATATATATATACTAGCATTTCAGCCCGGCGTTGCCCAGGTGTTTGGATGTATATGTTGAGCAAAAAAAAAAAAATAAGTGGTAGTTGGAAGGCAGGCTTGAACCCGTACCGCAAAGGAGGAAAAGAACGGGATAAAACCTAACGTTTATGCTGTTACGACCACCGCCAAACCGGAAGCGACATTTTTAAAACTTAAGGTTAGACAATCTAAAGGAGAGTATAACTTTCAAAAATGTCGGCGAAAAAAGTGACCCCCCTGTAGAAAAGTGCCTAGTTGAAGGGGAAGATATTAATGTTTTTAGCCAATTTTTCGATATTTGTCGTATGAAAGGGCGAACTTTAAAACGATACTGATCTTGGTAAAATTCGTCGCCTCTATTGAAAGTTTAATGCAGACATGCAATCAGACATGCATACATACATTTATATATTGGTAACCAAAAATTTTCGACCCAAACTGTTGAAAAGGCTTGCCCTATCTCTGAATACCCTTTATGTAAAATTTCAAATATTTAGATCAGAAATTGTCTAAGTAATTTGGAAGAGACCGCAGAGGTCAATTTTTTAAAAACTTTGACCCCTATTATGACCCCTTAAAATTTATTGTTTTGGGCTCAAATCAAGTTATTAAGTTAGATCCATGTCCAAGTAACCTATATCTAAAATTTCAATTGCGTAGACCCAAAATTGTCGGAGGAGTTTGGTAGAGTTCTCAAAGGTCAAATCGTTAAACTTGGCCAAAAACCGATCACATCGATCTTCCCAAATCTCAGTACCCTGTATATCAAATTTCGAGTCTGTAGACTAAAAATTGACAGAGTTATTGCGTAGGGAAATGTGCACAGACACACACACAGGCACTTTCACTTTATATATATATATATATATATATATATATATATATATATATATATAATGATATTTCAATGTAAGTAAATTGCTGACTCACCTCTGTTCCGAATATGCAAGAATATTTGTTTATTTTTATTTGTCCATTTTTATTTGCTTGCCTTTGTATCGAAAATATTTCTGTTTGATTTGTTTGCGTCATTGAACATCGGTCGACCTGCCATCAAAAGAAATAATGTCCATAAACATTAATATGAATAATTTATTTGTATTTCCCACATTATTTGATCGTTGTCTGCTTGGATATTTAGGCATACACACATTATTGATATTATGAGCTTCTTTCAATTTTATGTACCTGCAATTTTTGTCTGTTGTTATGTATTCGATGGGTAAAATGTGTCATTCGGTTAGAGATAAATACATGGACACCTGTAAAGTGTATTTTTGTAGCATTTCAACGTATATATATATACAGCTAGCAAACGTGATGTGTAAGATACCTGACTACCGCCCACGCGGTTGAGTTTATAACCTCCATGTCTAACCACACTGGATAGCGATGATACAACGCTCAGTGGTTAAAATTCCCGATTATTGAAAATGCCATCGAATTTGTAATCACAGTTATAAAGATAAACATATCTTTGTTTATTTCCCTACCATTTATGGGTTGAGCTGTCTGGTAAGGGAGATAATTGACCCCGACATAAATGCAAAGCTCTATGTAAAATAATCTCATCTTCGGTCAACTTGAAAATGACGCATATATATATATATATATATATATATATATATATATATATATATATATATATATATATATATATATATATTGTTTTAACAAAATCAAGACAACCAATCCAATCGTTGTAGTCCTAAGGAAAATGTTTATGGAAAATCTTTGTAGTTATAAAAATTGTAGTCATTGAGTAGTCCTAGGACTAGGTCTAAGGACTGATGTGTTCGTGTTGAGTTTTAGAATTATTTTTGTTCATATTTTCGTCTCTGGTGTTGTGTAAAAATTGGATCCTATGAGGATGTATCTGATGTTGTCTATTGTGTGGTTAGGTGAATTATAGTAGATAGCTACTGGATGCTATGTAGATTTGTCTCTAATGATATGTTTGCGGTTATTAAGGCGTGGGCGAAATTCCAGGCCTGTTTCCCCTACGTATATATATATATATATATATATATATATATATATATATATATATAGTGCCGGCAAAAAGAAAGTCCGCTCTTGTAATTTTTTCAAATAATTTAATGTAACTGTTTAAATAACCTATACCTCATTTGATTCGCTTTTTATTCCTCTATAATTTTACCTGTCTATATTTGACTTTTAATTGAAATATTCTAGTGTTCATGTCAATTTAAAAAAAAATAACTTTAAATTGAGGAGGCAAAAAGAAAGTCCGCAGCAACAAATTCGCTTTAAAGCAGCTTAAATTATCGCCCCTAAATCAGTTTAAAATATCCACCAACAGACAACAAAGCATCTTTAATCGTAATTGTTGTTGTTCCAGGTTATACAACGTATCATTTAGTCTATATGCCACGGCTTCTGTTAGTGATCGTCAGGAGCTCATTAATCTCCAACTTTCTGGTTTATCCGATCGTGAAATTGGCCGCAGATTGAAATGTGATGAGAAAACGGTAGAAAAAACTGTGCAAAAGCAGTGTTCGTGATGCCCCTAAATCTGGTCATACTAGAGTTACTTCTAATAGGGAAGACAATGCTATCAAGATCCGCAGCCTAAGAAACAGATTTGAAACGGCTCCCCAAATCCAACAACAGTGCAATCTTGTTAAAAAGTGCTCTCTTTCTCCTGTCAAGAACAGATTCACGGAATTTAATTTGCGAAGATATGTCGCAAGACGCAAGCCAATAATTTCTGTAAAGAACAGAAAGTGCTGTCTATACTTCGTCAGATGCAATGAAGATCATGACTCTTCATATTGGTCAAAAGTGCTTTTTAGCGACGAAAGCAAGTTCAATAGGTTAGGCAATGATGGTAGGCAGTACATCCGTCGGAGGAAAGATGAAGAATTTAATCCTAGGTGCTCAGTTTTAACGCTGCAAGGTGGTGGAGGTTCAGTTTTGGTGTGGGGCATTATTAGTACCAATGGTTCAGGGCCTATAGTTCGTTTGCAAGGTCAAATTAATTCGACCAAAAACATTAATATGTTGAGCATTTTCTACCCTACTTTGGTCGGAATTTGGATGATAATCTCATCTTCATGCCAATGTCAAGAGGTTCCTGGAAGAGCATGATATTTCGTGTTTGGATTGGCCTGCACAATCCCCAGGCCTTAATCCTGTCGAAAACATATGGCATTACGTCAAGCAACAGCTACGCAATGATAAAATTTCAAATTTGGAAGAACTTTGAACAAAAATTAAAGAAAAGTGGGATGCCCTTTCCCCGGAGTATTGCTGCAGTCTAATTCAAGGAATTCTCAAAAGATTGCACGCTGTCAAATTACAGAAAGGCTATGCTTCTAAATATTAACTAGTTCATTGTGTTTCTGTTGTATTTGTATTGCATTACGGTTCTAAAGTTACATTTAAATCATAATTTTCCATTGTGCAGACTTTCTTTTTGTCTCCTCAATCTGAAGTTATTTTTTTTAATTGAGGTGAACACTAGAATATTTAAATTAAACGTCAAATATGAATAGGTAAAATTATAGAAGAATTAAAAGCCAATCAAATAAGGTATAGTTTGTTTAAATAGTTATATTAAATTTAGCTTAAATTTGCAGTTTTTTTTAAAATTACAGGTGCGGACTTTATTTTGCCGCCTGTATATACAGGGTGTCTAAAAATGTACTCACAATTCGATTGACGAGAAATCCTTTATTTATGAACATACAGTGAAATGGAATAGCTTCGAATATAGAAGACAAATGTGATTAAAGAATCATGTTCGCAAATGTTCGAACTGATGACTATTATTTTCTAGACAACGCTGATAACGCGCACCAAGGGATTCGCAAACGTCACTAAACAGGTTATTAGGAATATTGCGACATTTTCTTTCAATTTCCATTTTCAATGCATCAATTGTTCTTGGTTTGGTGTGATAAACTTTGTCTTTGAGATATTCCTACAAAAAGAAGTCCATGGGCGTGAGATCCGTGGAACGTGCAGAGTATTCAATGGCACACCTTCGTCCAATCCATGTGTCTAGAAAAGCTGTATCGAGGTGAGCTCGTACATCGCGATGATAGTTGGGAGGTGCTCCATCTTGCTGAAAGTAAATCTCGCCGTCATCACCAAACATCTCAGAAATTTGTGGACCAACATTCAAATAAAATTCTGGGCAAACGCACTTAAAACAAGTAATAACCGATAATATACGCACTTTGAATAACTTTTGAATAAATAAATATTTTAAATTTATCCTCAACACAATAAAACAAGAACATCAATAACATCAGTTAACTCTATATGAGCGCAGAAATGTCGTGAGATATAGAAACACGCATCAAACAAATACTACGTACTTTTAAAAACAGCATTTAAATAACATTTAAACAAAATAAATAAGAACATTTAAAAATCTCCTTGAACAAACAGTAACATTAAACACTACTTTGCAAATATGGGTTATCTGTTATGGAAGAATGCAAAAGAAAATGGGCACCATTTTACCTGAACCGGTAAATAGTAGTTTTCCCTGGTTTTCCTCCATATTTCTCGGTGTTTTCTAGTACTAAATAGTAGAGAAGATTCCGTTTGACAATGTAAGACGGTCTTTATCACATTAAACAGCATGCCTAGATTGATGAAACCCAATGCAACAAACATACACGATGATGTACAGTTTTTAAATTATTATATTTATATTAGCTCTTGTAAAATACAGGGTGTTCCAAAATGGTTGACCCCATTCTAAATGCCCATATCTCGGAAACTACTTGATGGATCTTAATGAAACTAAATACACTTTATGTTGAAGGTCATAAGTTTTATTGGTTAAATTTACAAAGAAACGTACACATATTTGTTGGTTCTATGACAAATTTTTATAAATGTTCAATATGAGCGCCGCCTGTGACTCTGCACACGTCGAGTCGGTATTCGAGCTCCTGTGAATTTGTGAAGAAGGCATGCTGCACTGTCTTCGGTGATTGAGTCCAAGCATACTCTAACACGCAAAATGCATTTTCTTTTGAAGTGAACGGCATTTCTTAACCTGAAAAGATAGAAATGCCAAACTTTACACACAAAAACTTGAAACGTTTCTACACAAACTGTGAAAACTTGCAGTTATTCCAACGAAAATTGTCAAAATTATTAATTATTGGCCTTCAAAACAGGGTTAAACATTTTGGAACACCCTGTATATGATCGGGCATTTTACAAAAGCTAATATAAATATAATGATTTAAAAACTATACATTATCGTGTATGTTTGGTGTACTAGGTTTTATCAATGTAGACATATACACGTGTGTATATATGCATACATTTATATACATTTTTAAATATTTATTTAAACAGTATGCTCAATGTTATATAGTAAAATAGATTACAGAGCTGGTAAGGCTACAACTCAACTATATGTTCCAACATTACACAAGGTTTCATGGTCCTAATGATAATGACCAGCTGTTGCTTCTGTTGTGCTTTGGTTATTAACAAAGAAAGACAGAGAGAGAGAGAGAGAGAGAGAGAGAGAGAGAGAGAGAAGGGAGAAAGAGGCGAGGGAGTTTTCGAACTATAAATAAAATGTCCCCAACGATACAGCTACATATTTTTATCTGTATAGAACAATTCATTTATTAATATTTGAAAAGCTTGCTTTTGCCTATAAAAATGTTCAGTTGACATTTGATAATTGTGGCTGTTACAAGTTTCGATACAAACCAACCTAAGAACACTGTCAGGCACATAAAATACTTTCATGTGAAATTTCATGAAAATCGGCACGTGTTCGAGTCCATAGGGAACGAACTCACACTCACAGACACACACATACAAAGTTCCTGAAACAATTTGAACAATGTTATATGGTTCTTTCTAAAAATAAAGCCTCCTATTTTTAACTCAAAAAGTTAAAAAGCTACGAAAACGGAAGTGGTGCTATTAAAACGACATATCTTTTACGCTCAAGAATTTATTTTTTGTACTTAGTCACCACCATTCCTAATGCATTTTTGCTAGCAATGAACAACGGCTGTGCTTGGACGTCCGGAACGCGCTTTGTCATGGCGAGGTCGTTCCCAAAAGTACCATGTATATGCTCACATACATATGCATATACACGTACATGTAGTTTCTTTTATATATATATATATATATATATATATATATATATATATATATATATATATATATATATATATATGTATATATAAATGTATATACAAACACGTATCTCCACACACACGCATACGCACGCACACACACACGCACACACATATATATGTATGTATGTATGTATGTATGTATGTGTGTGTGTGTTGTGTTAAACAAAGCTATTAGTCAGTTATACACAAAGAAAATAAAATACTTCAAATACTAACTATATTCGGAATTTTAGATTTTGTTTAAGCTGGCTTTCTCCCTCTTTCTTTCCCCTTTTCTCCCACTATATATACACGCAGGTACACGCACGCACACACACACACACACACATATATATATAAATATATGTATATGTATATATACGTATATATATATATATATATATATATATATCCTTGGACCTCTATTGTTCCTGATATTCATAAATGACCTCCCCGACAACATTGCCTCTGAGATGGGTATATATGCTGATGACACTACACTCTATGGCAGACACGACAGGAAGACGAATGAACACATTTCTAAAGAAATGGCAGAAACACGAGAGGAAGACCTCCAATCTGTAGTGGAATGGGGACAAAAGTGGTTGGTCGCATTCAATGCTGCCAAGACTAAACTAGTTTCATTCAATAATTACAAGAAACCCTCTCTACCACCCATAGCAATGGCCAACGACTCTTTATCTGAGAGTCCATCTTTCAAACTCCTTGGCCTAACGTTCACAGGAAACATGAGTTGGAACAATTACATTGAAGGCATTGCCAGGGCCGCTGCTCTCTCTACCGTGCTAGAAAACTACTAACACCCGAAAGTATCCTGTACCTCTATAAGGCCACCATTCGCCCATGTATGGAGTATTGCTGCCACATCTGGGCTGGTGCATCTGCTACTAGTCTCTCGCTCCTTGACAAGGTTCAAAAGAGAGTCGCAAACCTGATAGGCCCTGAACTGGCATCTAAGCTTCAGCCTCTGTCCCATCGACGAAATGTTGCATCCCTCTGCCTTTTCTACAAGTATTTTAGTGGTGAATGCTCTGACGAACTGCAATCACTTGTGCCCCCACGACGCGAGCACCCTCGACAAACCCGACAGGCTACTAGATCCCACCCCCACACTGTAGAGGTCCCTAGATGTAAAAGATCTTTTTACTCCAATAGTTTCTTCCCCAGAACCGCAAGACTCTGGAATTCCATTCCAGGTCCCTGCTTCCCCAACAGTACTGACGTGCAGAAGTTCAAGTGTAACGTGAACCGACACCTTGCTGCCCAAATCCCTACATAGTACCCCAGTAGTTGCTGCCCCTGATAGTAGCCCCCTACACCAAAGTGGCAATTTGCCTTGTTTGGGGTGAAAATGTAATAATAAAAAAAAAAATATATATATATATATACATGATAAAATTTAATAAAATCTTTTTTGCAAGATAAGTACACTTGCAAAGATATGACGTCCGATGGTATATCAGATAAATAAATCAGTGTACCGAAAATAGTGGTAGGAGGGACACCTGTCTATGTAAATATTCTACTCCCACTTTATTTCCTCTTTTAAAAATATTTTCACTAACATTAGAAGGCAGAGAAGCGAACCCAAAATAGTATGTTCTATTTCAATACGTGTTATCTCCCAATAGTATGGAACCCCGACTAATTTTGTTATAAGTTATGGGGATGCGACAGCGGTTTAATTATAACAATCTCTCAAAGTCATTTATGAGAGTTAATGACAAAATAGTTTAGTACATAAATTACTAGCTGGGAACATGGACTATAGATCAAGAGATAATAATAGATCTTGATAAATGTCAAGATTAATAAGAATTGCTAGTGATTTTAATCTGCTGTTTTTGTAGCACGAAAATAATAAACGATAAATTAAAATAAAAAAGTTGTTGAGACAGTGTTGAGACAGCAATTCTTAATTTGGCATCGTAAGAATGAACCAATATCTGGACCTTACTTCTCCACGTTTTATGTAGTAAGTCCAAAGTTATGCCAGATAAACGTTGGTGACTCAAGCAAAATTAACCAGGCTGGAATTTGGCTACTGTAAACCAAGTGGATCAGATCATTAAAGTTGTAGAAATCAGAAGTTGAAATTCATTCATTATTTTCACAGCTATATAAGACGCAGAAATTTATTCGCTACAGAATGAACCAAGTAGCGAGTCTCTACAATAAAAAAGGCGAGTTTTTCATGAAATCTTTTCTGTGATCATGACTTTGACATTTGTTCTTAATATCCTAAAATGAAATTAATTCTAAATTAAACCAACATTTACCAAGTTTCATGGACGTTAGGTTGTACACAAACAAACATATTGAAAAACCTTTGTAACTTTTTTGTAGCAATATGATAAATAATGTCGGGAAATTAAGAATGATAAGGTAAATACAGTCGAGTTTGGGAAACTAAATAGCAATATGATAAATAATGTCGGGTTCGATAAATTATATAACAATTTGATGAAGAATGTCAGGTATTGTAGTTTAAGTAATAATACGATAAATAATGTTGTTTTGATAATACAAGTAACATTTTGATAACTAATATCGTGTTTGATAATTTAGTTAAAATTTTCATAACATTATTGTTGCAATATGATAAATAATGTCGAATTTTATAACTTAGGTTACAAGATGATTATAATGTCAAGTTTGGTAATAGTTACACTATAGTAAATAATGTCAAGTTTAATAACTAGGTAATAATTTAATGAATAATGCTGAACTTGCTAACTTAGGTAACAATTTGATAAATAATGTCGAGTTGCATAACTTGGATAACAATTTGATAAATAATGTCGAGTTTAGGAAATTAGGTAAACAATAGGATTAAAGAAACGGATTAATTAGAAATTTCGTGCAGATCCCTGAGTTCGACAGAAAGATTTCTGAGTTCGACAAGTAAAACCTAAAGAAAGTCCTAGGTTATATCGACCGAAGCATTGTGAAACTAACACTCAAGATGTGCACAGTAGTCCGAAAAATTGAAATAACACAAAGAATTAATCTTTATATCGTTATATAAGACGGTTTAATAAGAGCTTTGTTTCCAGGCTCTTCTGTATTGCTTTTATGGACAGAACAGAGTAATTGATGCATTATTAGGTCCTTACATATAACATTTGGTTAGGTTGACCGAAGTAGTTCATTCAGTTTTAAAATTGTCTGGATTTCATCACATGCATCCATTGTTATCGGATGGGGCTGGATTTATGAAAAAAGCTGTTTCGAAAAAAAAGGAAGGCCACTCCTTGCTTTTAAATAAAAGCACTAACATTTTCCTTTTAATTTTATGTTAGTAAATTCGTTGGGTTTTTTTTTTTTCATAATAATAAAAGAAAGGTCATTTGGTGTAACTGGACAAAGAACGTAGATAGATGCAAGACTTTGATTGGCTGAACGGAATCACGTGGTATACTACGATAAATTTTGAAATAAGGCAATGAGAAAGAGTGGTAGTCACACGAGTATCCTACTTCACCCTTTTCTCACCGAAGTTAGTTTGGCCGAATTGAGATAGATGAGAGGAACATAAGGGGACCTGAATATCAGAAGTAGAAGAAAGGTGTAAAATAATTTTTTTTAGAAGGAAACAGATTATCTAAACCGTAACTTTGTTCTTAGTTTTATATATGTCGGCACTGAAAATAATTCATGCTTTTTACACTTTTTCTATATAAGAATGACTCTGCGTTCACAAACAAGAATACATAGAATATTTTCTTGTGAAAGGGAGATAAGAGAATATAAGAGAGAGCGAAGAGTATATACTTTCTTTTATGACAAAGATATAATGTCTATATAAAGTTAGGTATGTGTACATGTTTATATATTTGTATGCATTCCTCAAATAATTAAGCGATCACTAAGAATAACAAAGTTATAAATTAAAGTAACACTAAGTAGAGGACCTGATTATGCCCATTGCAACAATAATTTATCCAGTAATTACGAAAATTCACGTTTATTAGAGCCCGCCCCTTCACAGTGAGTATAAAAGATTAAAGTGAGTCTATTTCTTCACTATGGTTGAGATGCTATAACAACAGTATATCTGACTCACAAACCCAGTAGATCATGTCCTTTTTTCTTCCTTGCAATCTTTTTTCTCACAGAAGTGACGTTACGAGTCTATCTCTGATCTATCGTTATTTTCATGGGAAGTGTTCGACTGAGCTTCAATCTATGTCCACTGCAAATCATTCATAACAAATACTCGGCTTATGCAATGTCGGCCAGAAGAAGCGAGATTAGTTATTTTGCAACCCACGTATTACTCTAAACTCCGCATCGCTCATAAATCTTTTAAGAACGTATCCATTATCTTTGGAAGCAAACGGTGCTAATCAATCTATTGATGATCATAAATAGCTTGGACTAAAATAAAAGCCGGTTATTTCTTAACCGATATCAAATTATAATTTGATGTATATAAACATATAATTTTGTTAGCAAATGTATTGTGTATATGTATATATTTTAGTATCTACTTCAACAGTGCTAAATTTAGCCTAATGATTTTTTTCGGGAAGGAAACACAAATGTTTCTGTCAAGTTTACTTTCCATAATAATATTTCGATACTATTATATGTTACTCTCACGATGGTGGATTCCGCTCGCTTCATTTGTCAGTCAGGAAGGATCAGTTTTCGCAGTCGGAAGTCACTAGGTTCAATCAACTTCCGCTTTTAGATCATCCTGAACATTTACAGCATTACTGATCCACCACTCAAATACCCCTATTCGTCATCTAACACTAAATGTTAGTGTAGCTTGTGTTGAACATAAAAACGCTTGGGGTTTATCAGCGAGTAAAAGAGGAAATCTGTTTGATTGTTAACCAAAAAGATTATAATCTAATTAATGATTGTACTTTACTTTATTTACAATAAACTTTCATGTATCAAAATATATGAATCATCATTTTATGACCTTAAAATATTTGAAGTTTAAACTTTGCCCAAAATACATCAACGCGTAGTCATTTGTGCGTTCTTCAAATCTACATAAATTTCCGAAAGTCAAAGGCCGATACAGTTATTCATGTTTTTGAGAACGAATACAACAAATACATTCTCAGCGGAAAAAAATGTAATAAACTAACATATATCGCACAAAAACTAAATTCTGACTAAGTTTTTTTGTAAATAATTTATGCGAACATAAAATGGCCTAGTTTGTTCTCCTTGGTTTAACTTTGAAGTATTTCAAGTGTACACATATATAAACATACATGTTTATCTTAACGGTGGGGGGGGGTCATAGTTTTGAAGTATCTGAAATAAAATTTATGTGACTATATATACATAAGTATATAATTATCTAAAAGAAAAACAATAAAAAATCACAAAATATGATTTCATATCTAATGTCGCTCTCTACTATCGTTTTGCTGTGTTGTCAGTTTCTTCAGAGTAATATACACGAGCTTTACCCATGGACATTCCACGGAATAAGAAACATAATTATACAATAACTTAAACTAAAAATATACATATATTTTTTCTCCACTAGTAATATTTAATATTATTAATAATAATAATAATGGTTACTTATCTTTTATTCCATTAATGATCATTATGACATAATAGTTATTTTTCTTTTATTCCATAATAATAGTTAATTACCTTTTATTCCATTGGTAATGACTATGAATGTTTTCCATTGTTCCATTAATAATAATAATGATAATGATTACACTGGTCAACAAATTTTTATTTTTTTTCTTTGGCAGACCATCTAGGAGTGTTTTCTGGGGTTTTGAAGGTCGCTGATTACGAATATAACATTGGTTTTGCCAGATTGGCTCTAGTTTAGAAGATACTGATAGCCCCCAAATAAGCCTAAACTGCTAAAATTCTCCCTGAAATACTTCAATATAGAAGCAGTAAATAATAATTTTCTGATATTATTGAGTCATTATAATGATTATGTATATATTGAAGTATTTCAGGGAGAATTTTTATATAATTATTTATATAGGGAGAATTTTTATATAATTATATACTGTAATTACTTAATAACATGTTCCATAAATATAGTTGCAGTATAAATTAAGCAGTAATTAAGAATTTTCTTTTTAATTCCACAGTTGAAAATGAGTTCCAGAGAGAAAATGAGTTCTTCTAGAAGATGTTGCAGATATGAACCGGATGTCTTTTGTTACATCTGTGGACAATATATGATGCCACAACAAAAGGGGAATATTACAGACTTTGTCAAGAGGGCGTACAAAGCATACTTCGATATGATACTTGGTGACCAAGACAAGTCTTGGGCCCCACATATGGTGTGCAAAACCTGTGTAGAAAGTCTCCGCGGTTGGACCAACGGTAAGCTGAAGTTGAAGTTTGCTGTACCAATGGTGTGGAGAGAGCCCAACAATCATTTTGATGACTGCTACTTCTGTCTCAATGACATGATGGGGTTTAACAAGCACAAGAAAGCAAATTGGCAGTATCCGAGCCTGGATTCTGCTATCCGTCCTGTTGCGCACTCTGAGGATCTACCTGTGCCTGTTTTCACCAGTTTGCCTGAAATCGATGAAACCGAAGAGATTCCAGCTGATCTTTCAATATCATGTGATGATAGCTGTAGTGACTATGAAGAACCCTCAAATGGCCCTCAGCTTTTCAATCAATCTGAACTTAATGACCTAGTGCGAGACCTTTGTTTGTCGAAGGAGCAGTCTGAAGTTCTTGCATCATGACTCCAAGAGAAAAACATTCTTGATTCTGGCACAAAAGTAACATACTATAGGACAAGGGAAGGCAGCTTGCTTCGTTTCTTTTCTAAAGAAGACGACCTGGTCTTTTTTAATGACGTTTCTGCACTTCTTAACTGCATGGGGATCTCATCATATGACCCAGCAGATTGGCGTCTCTTCATAGATAGCTCGAAAGCAAGCCTAAAAATTGTACTTTTGCACAATGGCAATAAGTTTGCTCCTGTACCAATTGGCCATTCTACCAAGATGAAAGAAGAGTATGATGCTATCAAATTTGTTCTTGAAAAGCTGAATTACAACACTCATAAATGGCTGATTTGTGTGGACTTGAAAATGGTGAATTTTCTGCTTGGTCAGCAAAGTGGGTACACAAAGTATCTCTGCTTTCTTTGTTTGTGGGATAGCAGAGCAAGAATCCAGCACTGGAGAAGGGAGAACTGGCCAGAACGAGAAAGTCTCGAAGTCGGCACAGCCAACGTCATCAATGAGCCTTTGGTACCGAGGGATAGAATCATCTTCCCTCCATTGCACATAAAACTAGGGCTCATGAAGCAGTTTGTTAAGGCGTTGAACAAGGATGGGGATTGCTTCAAGTACATATGCAGGCAATTTCCAGGTCTTTCCACCGAAAAAGCTAAAGGTGGCATCTTCGAGGGACCTCAGATTCGAACGCTCATGAGGGATTCTGACTTCACTAATCATATGAACACGGTTGAGTTAAATGCTTGGGTGTCCTTCACAGATGTAGTGACAAACTTTTTGGGAAATCACAAAGCTGACAATTACAAGCAATTGGTCCGTAAAATGCTTACTGCATACGGAAAACTAGGGGCAAATATGAGCATTAAAGTTCATTTCTTGTTTAGCCACCTCGACAGATTTCCTGGTAATCTTGGTGATTACAGTGAGGAGCAGGGAGAGAGATTCCATCAAGACATCAAAACAATGGAAGGGAGGTATCAAGGCAAATGGGATGAGCACATGATGGCAGACTACTGCTGGAACCTTTTGAGAGACTGCCCAAAAGTGGCTCACAAGCGAAAATCGTATAAACGTCAATTTTAGTTTTGTGAATAAAATATTGTTTTGTTTGTTCATTGTAACTAAGAATCTAGTGTATAATGCTTTGCATTAATTTATGATATATAACTGATTATGTAAATGTTTTTTTTTTCACTTGGAGAATTAAAATTCAGCAAATTTTTAGCAAATTTTTTGTATATCCTTGAAATCTATGAAAAGTGTTCAGTTATAAGATAAATGAAATGATGTTATATCTAACTTAACTTGTTATATTGAGATTTTACACTGTCTTTGTGGTTTAAGATTATCATAAAAATCAATATCTGACATTTATGCACTATTTAGCCGTTTTTTGTACGTTTAGCTATGGTCGCGAATGGGTGATTTCAGACAAACGACCCCCTGTGATATCTCAAAAACTAGAGCCAATTTAAAAAAACTAATGTCATATTCGGATTCAGCGCCCTTGAAAACCCCAGAAACCAGTCTTACTTTGCCTGCCAAAAATATTGTGTTGACCAGTGTTATTCATCTTTATCCCATTATTAATAAATATAAAATAATAGTTATTTATCCTTTATTCCACTATGGAGGCTGGAACTGACAGCAGATGGACAACACATAACAGAAATTAGCATACAAAGCGGCATCTTCCAAGAAGACTCATTATCACCATTACTGTTCATCATAGCCATGATGCCCTTGAATAATATTCTGAGAAAATGCTAATTCGGATACAAGTTCCCCAATACAAAGGAAAAAATGAACCACCTGATGTACATGGACGATCTAAAACATTTTGCAGGGACCGAAAAGAAGCTAGAGACACTAATTAACACTACACTTCTAATGGAATTTGGAATGGAAAAGTGCGCACAACTAGTTATAAGAAAGGGAAAACTGGAAACGACAGAAGGCATGGAACTACCCAAGCAAACAGAAATGAGGGCACTAGGGGAACAAGACGACTATAAATACTTGGGAATTCTAGAAGCGGACACCATTAGAGCAACAGAAATGAAAGAGAAAATTAGAAAGAAATACCTCAGGAGAACAAGAAAACTCCTGGAAACCAAATTATATAGCAGAAACCTAATAAAAGGTATAAATACATGGGCAGTGTCACTAGTGAGATACTCTGGACCGTTTATAGGGTGGACAAAAGAAGAAATGAGACAACTCGACCAGAAAACCAGGAAACTCATGACCATGCATAATGCACTACACCAAAAAGACGATATTGACAGACTCTGCGTGAAAAAGAAAGACGGCGGGAGAGGACTGATCTGTATAGAAGACTATGTGAAGGACACGAAAAAAGTACTAGAAAAATACATAATGCAAAACACTGAAAGGATAATTATGGTAGCGAGAGACACTGAAAAAAAAAATAGAAAACAGAGAGACAAATGACAAAACGAGAAGAGAGAAATGGGAAGAGAAACAACTCCACGGAAGATTCATAAGAATGACAAAAGATAAGAATAACGAAAACACCTGCACATGGATGCGAAAATGACATATAAACTGAATCTCTAATAACTGCAGCACAAGATAACTCGATAAGAACCAACCATATCAAAGCAAGAATCGATAAAACACAAGAAAACAGCAAATGCAGACTCTGTGGACAAAGAGACGAAACGATAAACCATATAGTAAGTGAATGCAGCAAACTGGCCCAAAAGGAATACAAAAACAGGCATGACCAAGTGGGGAGGGCGGTGCACTGGGAATTGTGCAACGACTGCATTTTGAGCGTACAGACAAATGCCACAAGCATAAACCCGCAACAGCACTCGAAAACGAGAACCACAAAATCCTATGGGACATGGACATACAGACGAACAAACCCATCCAAGCAAGAAGACCAGATGTTGTAATAATTAACAAGAAAGAAAAATCCTGTCAAATCGTAGACTTTGCTGTCCCAGCTGACCACAGGGTGAGTATGAAAGAAAAGGAGAAACGAAGCAAATACACAGAACTAGCCAGAGAGTTAAAAGGGATTTGGATGATGAAGAAAATCAAAATAGTACCGATAATAGTAGGAGCACTAGGAACAATTCCGAAAAACTTCGAAAAAAGAATGTCAGAAATTGGAATCAGAGGAATAACTGCAAAAGTACAACGACTAACGATAATGAAAACAACTGAAATATTAAGGAAACCCCTTGAATGCGGAGAATAATACAAGAAGACAATATAATGAATAAGCGTTACAGGGAATGAAGAACACCGAAGCTACATATATACAAGTTATACACCCCACTCATGCTTCCCCTCATAGTTTCACCACCGCTCCTTCCAATAAAAAAGTGACACCAAAGATCTGAGAAGGGTCAAGAAGGACTGAAAGACCGAGGAGAGAGCGCCAGCCAGACCTCGGTTAAACAAGCTCAAAGAGAACTGGGACTTTGGGGAGGCTTAGTGCCACTGAAATTCCAGTATAAACCAATGGCCACTGCCGGCGAGAAATCAATGGTAAGAGGCTGTTGCGATGCTGCAAATTCATTTGCAAATGCTACCGAAGGAGGTGGAGAGAATTGGACATCTGGGGAGACTTGTTGTCACTCAACCTCCGGAGAACACCACAGGTTTCCAATCAGATCGTTTGTTTACTTGTGTGAGGACTCCATGTGATTGGTTGGTTGTTTTTTTTTGTTTTACGGCATATCAACATTTTTCAGGATGCCGAATCTAGTTATTTTGAAGAAGGATTTTTAATGGAGTATATTTGTTTTTTTAAGTCGGATTCTATTTAACCCATAGTTGGGACCCTAACAGGTACTACCACTCCGGGTCAGAGTGGACCTGGGAGCAATGCCAATTAAAGGATGGCTCCACACTCCCCAAGGCCCGCAAGGTTGGGCCTCACCATCGGATATAGTTTTAGGTCATATCCAGGATCGGCTCCATGTGAGCCAATAATAATAATAATAATAATAATAATAATAATAATTATAATAATAATAATGATAATAATTATTATTATTATTATTATTATTGTTCGTGGTGTTGTTATTATTATTATTATTATTATTATTATTATTATTATTATTATCTATATATTAATATGCTTGTCCGTACGGTGTCACGTCATCATCATCGCAAACATTAATTAATGAAACGCGTCATCATCATCGCAAACATTAATTAATGTGAATTATCTCCCTTTATTGTTCAATCTTTATTAATTAAAAATCATTAAACCCTTTTATTTCCCGAAACGTCCCGAATATATATATATATATATATATATATATATATATATATATATATATATATATATATATATATATATATATATATATATATATATATATATGAACTTCTATTTATGGTTCCGGATTATTTTAAAGACAATTATGCATAGAAGGTATCGTTCCAAAGTTTAAATAGTATAGTATTTTACTTACATTTTTAACGATGTCTTCTGTTTATTATTGTAGTGTAATACGGAACGCTTATTCTATTTTATTCAGTAATAAATATATTTTTTACATTTAACGCTACGAGTTCGTTTTTTTTGTTTTGTTTTTTTACTGTGCCACTTTATCTTTTTTTAATTTTTATTTACTTTTGAGTGAGCCTTACATAACAAAAAATATGTTTAGAAATACATGTTAAAAAAGTCAAGAATAACTTTATTAAATAAATCACCAAAGTCATCATTCGCAAATACACTGAGTAACACAGAGTCAAAACATATTTGACGTCTTGTTCTGTTTTGTTTTTGTTTTACGGCATATCAATCCTTTTTCGTGTTATTTAATGCCGAATCGAGTAATTTTGTAACATTTATACAGCTTCACGTTATAGTTATTACTTATGTTTTGTTCGTTTTATTTTGCTTCTTTTACAGGCAGTCATCATCTTCTAATGCCCACCGACAGGGCATACATATTTAAATACTATAAAAAATGGACACAACAATTTTTTTAATATGAAATAAAACACTTTGTTCCATTACTTACGATTTAATTTATTTAAAGAAATATTTATTTCCTATTTAAAGATTTTCAGTATATTTTATTTAACTAAAGAATTTTTCCATTATTTTTATTACATTGTTGGGTGAAGTTTCAGAATAGTTACCCCCCACCTCCCCATATTAAGAATGGCTTTCAGCATGATTCTTACAATAGCGGTATCAAAGATTTTTTTTCCTTATTTTAAAACAAATTATTAAAAAAAGATACAAGACCATTAATTTTTTTTTCATTAAATCGCTATTTAGGTGAAGGTCCAAAATAGTTAACCCTTCTCCCCATAACCGTTTTTTATGCAGTAAAATACTTTGTTTCAATAATTATGGTTTAAATAAATATTTATTCCTTATTAAAAGATTTACAGAATATTTTATTTAACTGAAGAAATATTTATTGTTCATAGATATATTTTCCCTTATTTTTTTACATTGTTAAGTGTAGTTTCAGAATAGTTAACCCCCCTCCCCATATTAAGAATGGCTTTCAGCATGATTCTTACGATAGTGCTATCAAAGTTTATTGATTTTTCTTATTTAACAAAAATTTATAAAACAGATACAAGAACATTTTAAACATTTTTTTCATTAAATCGTTATTTAGGTGAAGGTTCAAAATAGTTAACCCTTCTTCCCATAGCCGTTTTTTTATGCAGTAAAATACTTTGTTTCAATAATTATGGTTTAAATAAATATTTATTCCTTATTAAAAGATTTACAGTATATTTTATTTAATTGAAATCTATATCAATAATTCGACTTAAAAAATATTTCTGAATTTCCAAATCTTCATTAAATAAAATTCAAAATAAATAGAAAAGTCTATTGCATATGTAAAAGTTGACGGTTGCTTCTTTAACTTCATTAAAAGCTATCAAAGTCAACGAGCTGCTCAATATTCTGGCTTAATGGATCATTTAGCAAGGAATGAATGCATCATTTAGCAAGGAATGAATGGATCATTTAGCAAGGAATGAATTGGTGTACCAGTTATTCTACCATCTACATTTACAGGAAGTCCTAGGAATCTACAACAGCTTCATCAAGATGCAATGGCAGTTTTCTGTGACCTATTCATTACTCACACGTGTAATCCAAAATGTCCTGAAATATTAAACAACTTGGGGTCATCAGAACTTTCACAAAATCGATGTCAACAACGTCACAGTTTTTTTTTTAATTCACAATCTGACTCCCAAGAACCTGCTGACTGACCACTATTCTCACCACAAGCAGCTGATCGACGTCCTTGTCACCGCCTCAATCATCACCAGCACTTCCTAACAATATCAACAGCATCAGTTACGATCGCATTGACCTTCAATAAAAGTTTAAACTAAAGTTCTTTGTTCTACTTGCTTCCATACGTTCATTTTTGTAATATAACAATAAGGAATTTCTTACTGATGTGTTTTAAAAGATTTTAACTACCGTGGAATTTCCACGGGTCCTGCTAGTTATTAATATTTCGTTTATCAACGTCTCTCTGGAAAGGGATGGTATTCATTTCCAGAGGATTTCCCTCAATCCCGGCTTCAAACCAGGAGCTTCAAAGATGAAGGGTTTTCCTAAGGATTTTCGTGGTACCTACAATTGAAGGCCGCCTAAAAGATCGGGGATTTGTAGTTTTTTTCAATTGTCCTTCCAGTCCGTGTAGATTTTCAATTGTCGTTTCAGTTTTTTCAATTGTCCTTCTAGTGTACCAACTACGATCGGTATTATTTGCATCATTGGTCCACTTCTCATTCCCTTTCTCTCTCACATTCTTGTCCCAGAGTACTGAAAAGTCTACAATCTGCCAGTTCTTTTAGACTTTGTCAATGACGACCACATCCGGACGATTATGTTCCAATAGCTTGGTTGTTAAGATACTTTTGCCCCACCATACCTCTACCTTGCCATCCTCACTTGTTCTCACTCTATCAGGCACCTTCTCAAACAATTTTCCAGCACACTTCACCCCAGCCCTCTTACACGCCTCCCAATATATCCGGAGTCCCATGCGATCGTGTCTTTTGCGGTACTATCTTTGAGCCAGTCCACTACACCCTGCTGCAAGGTGCGCAATTGACTCTGAAGTCATATCACAAATAATAATAATAATAATAATAATAATAATAATAATAATAATAATAATAATAATAATAACAGTTACTTATCCTTTATTCGCAATTAAATAATAAATAATAGTTATTTATGTTTTAATTCATCCGCAATAATAATATGAGTTTTTTTTATGTTAAAACGAATGATCTTTTGTGTTCCAAAATTTATTTTCTGCGTAGTCACAACTATTTTCAAGGCACTTTTGTCAACCTTTTTTGATAATTCGGTTATAAAAGTCTGAACCGTATTTTATCACTCACATCTCTGTCGACACTCCGAAAGCGACGAACCCATCTCCTAACTGTGGTCAACATCTGCAACAGAGAGATAAAACTTTCAGGTTATGAATGCATAAGTTCATTCATAATAACAATACAATTTGCAATCCCCTCTTATTCATTCGGGCGAAATAAAAAATAGGAGGCATTACTTTTAGAAAGTATCTCGTATATATATATATATATATATATATATATATATATATATATATATATATATATATATATATATTGCGTCGATCGCTTTGTTGCAGATTAGTAAAATATCAATAGTTCCCTAGATATACGTCGCAAAAACGCTAAAAAATGTATCATCAAATGACTGTTTCAAGGTGAAATCTGCAATAAATCGATGAACAGTGGAAATTTCTTGATAAAGAATATAATGGCAAAACTTTGTGTATATCGCATGAATTTGAATAAAATTTTGTAAAATAACTAACCTTAAAACAATCATTTGATTATACTATTTTTATTGTTTTTGTGACATATATCTAGTGAAATATTGATATGTTACTAATCTGCATAAAAGCGATTGACGCAGTTTATATATATATATATATATATATATATATATATATATATATATATATATATATTATTTTTTAAACTTTCCTATCTATCTAATATATCAATCTACCCACACTTTCATATCTTGCATGTATATTTACTTATATTTAACTATATGCATTTACTTACTTTTTTTTCTTGAATTTGCAGATACCGGCCATCCTCTCCTTTTAAATAATTAAAAAAAAAATTTTAATAATTTTTTTTATTTTTTTTATTTTTATTCTTATTTCAATTTTTATTTTTATTTTATTTTATATTTTATTTTTTATTTTTTATTACTTATTTATTTATTCTTTATTTATTCTTTATTTATTCTTTATTTTCTATTTATTTATTAATTTATTTATTTATTTTCCATTTAGTTTTGTCTAACAACTCTTGCTGGCATTTTTTAATTGATGACCTGTACATTTCAGTTGACCTATATTATTTTGCCCTATATATTTTTTCGCGCCTTTAACATTTCCTGTCTGGGTCATTTTGACTTTTGTTTCCCTTTATATTTTATATTTAACTTTATCATTTTTTCCTCTCTTTCTTCCCTGATCTTTCTTATTTATATTTATGTCTAGGAAGTAGAGTGGAAAGCATATCTTATTTTTCTTTTATTAATATTATTGGAATCTTTTTTTTTATTCCTTGTACACATTTTTGTGAATTATTCCATGGATTTCTGCCTTTGGATTATTATGGATCATCTTCTTCCAAATATGGGATTTCCTGGGATTTTACTTGTACAAATGGAAATTATTTTAACTTTCTTGAAGATTTACATTTGGATTTTACCATCACTGGATTTTTTTTATTTTCCACCAGACTATCCATTCGTGTTTAATCACCCTTTTCTTCACTATATTCCCTCTGCTTCACTTTTTTTGTTTTCAAGTAAGATCTTTGACTTACTTGTTGTTTCATCAAATACTTCTGAATGCAAAATCCGATCCCGCATTTTGCTAATTCCTACCCTCTGATGAGAAGGAAAGTATTTCTTTGAAACTCTTCGGATTAAGGACTATCCATTTATCTAGTGTTTCCTTTTCAGATTAAATATGTTTTTAACTCATTTCAAAGTGTTTTTTAACATATTTTATTAACTGTTTGCTCATATTATAAGCTCTATTTTCTATTTGGTTTTATCGAGCTTTTACATCTGGCTGAGATAATTTTATAAATATTAATTCTTTAATATTTATATACTTTAATTTTACCATCATGGATCATTTTGGTAAATTTAATTGTAATTTTTATTTTATTATATATATATATATATATATATATATATTTAAATAAGGGAGTAGTCACCAACAATGTGTATTTTTTAACATTATTTTATTATTCCGTGTCTTGATTTTTCATTGAGAGTTATATTTGGATCATTGTAATAATGTTTTTGTCATTGAAATCGTTTACGCGCGTTTCAGACGGTCTGTGATGCGTCCTCGTCAGAAATTAATTTCAGAAATTATTTTCTGACGAGGACGCATCACAGACCGTCTGAAACGCGCGTAAACGATTTCAATTTATTTCGTCACCCTTTGCACGTGAAAAATTTTCAAATATTGTACTGGTGTTTTTGTTTTCTTAATCGCATTCATCCAGAGAAAGTCTCGAAAGACACAAAACGTTGATGAACACATAACTAGGTTTGTCCCTTTATATATATATATATATATATATATATATATATATATATATATATGTCGAGTAAGCTATACATAAGTTCTCACGTTTCATTACTGTCCGTTTATTTTCTTATAAAGACGAATTAGATACGTTATACTATATTTCTTTTTTGTTGATGATAATTTACTATTTTTGAAACAAAACTAAAACGTATCCTTAAATAATGTTCACACTCACAAAGTGTAAAAGTCCCACATGTATGTGATTACAATAAGTATTTGCGTGGGCAATTTATGTTTAACATATATTGTACGTTGCTGTAAACAAACACGAATTAATATCGGAGATACATACAAACTCCACGTCATATTTTAAGTGTTTTTTTTTTTTTTGGATCAATAGTGATTAAACCCTATGCTATTAAAAAGGATCAATTGCTAATAGACCGTGCATAGCGTATCAAATAGAAATCCATATATTAATGTATTTGTTGTGTCGTTGGATACACTGTAAATAATATCATGTGATTTTACCATGACAAGGTCGAAGTATAAGAAGCACAATTAATCAATAAAGCTATTTTAGAAGTATTCTATTTTGAAGCATGATCACAGTATGATAACGTGCAATATAGATCGGAGACTGATCGAGAATGGACGATAAATGGTTGGCTGGCCAAATGAACGATTGCGTATTTACACCCTTCTCCGAGAATCAGATCGATCCACCCTTCTCTCTCTCTCTTTCTCTCTCTCTCTCTCTCTCTCTCTTTCTCTTTCTCTATCGATACACAAATACACCCCCAAATACCCGGGTAACGCCGGGTACCCTCGCAAGTATTATAATAAATACGAAATCTGCATTAATCAAAATATCATATTTAAGCGCATTTTACGACCGGGTAATGCCAAACAGCCTAGTATATATATATATATATATATATATATATATATATATATATATATATATATATATATATATATATATATATATATAAAATGGGTTGATAAATTCCAACGAAAGAAAGATATATATTTAAATAAGGGAGTAGTCACCAACAATGTGTATTTTTTAACATTATTTAAACTTCAATTTATTTTGTTAAGTAAGCAAAAATAGTTAAATTTATTTCAAATAAACCGTCTTGAATCAGCGCTCATCGCAAATTCAAGCAGGTTTCTATAATGTAGTGCCATTACTAAGTAAACTTTTATTAAAAGAACATAATTTGATTGTCGACACCTGTTAACCTTCTCACACCATAGAAACACCGTCTGTAATAATTAATACATATAATCTCAATCAATAAATTCCATAACAAATACACACTCATTTTATTTCTGTTAACCACCTATATTTGAATTTTAACTGACATATTCTTTCCAGAAAGAATATTAACTGCGTTCATATCTTTAAGAAACATATTAACGACTACATGACTATTAAAAATCTCCCTCTCTTTAACAATGCAAGCTCCCTTCTTTTTTGAATTTCCAACGTCTTTTTCCGTTCCTGAAATAGAACAGCGTCACACTTTGCACATGAAACACTTTCAAATATTTGTACTGGTGTTTTTTTTTTCTTAATCTCATTCATCCAGAGGAAGTCTCAAAATAAAGACGAAACATTGATGAACACATCATTCGGTTTGTTCCTTTTTATTTTTTTATTTCTCTATTTTGTCGAAATACTATTTCCATTATTCTCATATATATATATATATATATATATATATATATATATATATATATATATATAGTAATTTATAAAATATATATGGCGATTAAGCTACACTGAATATTCGGCGTTTCATCCACTCTAGGACTCCCCAGGCTTATGCGCGAATTCTGTGGTTGTTCATCGTTTTTATATGCTCCTCTTCTATTGAGATTTTAGTTAGCCAATCAGCTTTCTAGTATCCACCGCACCCCTTCCTATCAGCCAATGGGCATGCATTTTATCGGACAAAGGATCTGTTTTAAAACTAGGTTAGTGTTTTTTTATTATTGTTAGTTTATATATAAATATATATATATGTGTACATACATATATGCAGATATATATATACATATATATATACATACATATATGTGTGATCGTTTATGTATATTCATGTTTATTTAATTTATTTATTTGTTTATTTTCTATTGTGTTTGTTAGTTTTAAAACTATTTTGTATCGCTATCATAGAGTAAATTTTATTTTGTGAACACAGTTATTTGCTATTTCTCTTCTAAAGTTTAATAGATGTTGGGGTTCTTTAAAGTACAGGATAGCAAATTTTTCATGAAAGCATAATCTACATGGGTCGTCTAGATGCCTATACCTGGTAGCTTGTCTTATTATTTTCCATTCGACTACCGGCGAATGTCCGCTTTCTTTGAGTTCCCAGTATTTATTCGCTAGTGTTGTTTTTATACGGTGTTTTTTTATTGTTGAATGTACTTTTGTGGTCATAGTATCGGGTTTTGAAATCTAAGGAAGTCATACCTACGTAATATTTCTTGTTATTCGGGTTTTCTTTCGCAAATATTTTTGCCTGATAAACTACGCTTTTAGTTAGACATTTACTTTGAACTGGGCAAAGTGTGCGGTGTCTACAGTTGCATTTATCTTGTTCGTTATTAGTATTTTTATTTATAGTATGGTTGCTCTTGTCCTGGGTTGGTTAATATTATTATTATTATTATTATTATTATTATTATTATTATTATTATTATTATTATTATTATTATTATTATTATTTCTGCTAGTGTTAGTTTTATTTTTGTCATGATGTTTACTTTTTCATTGTGTATTTTGTTGTTGTTTACATTGTATTTATTTAATATTTTGTTATTGTGTGCTTTAATTATCATCTCTAAATTTTCGCAACAACTGTAGGATAACTTTAAGGTATTTTTATTGAAGATTTTGTGTAAGGGGTTGGTTGCGGGAAAGTGTTTTTCAATAAGATCTAGAAATTTCTTGCCAAGTTTTGTTTTTAACATTTGATTGTATGGGGCCGTATACCAAATTATAGGTCTTTTTCTTCTATTTTTAATTTTATTATAGTATTGGTGTTTTGTTGCTTATATTTGATATCGATATTTTTGTATCCACTATTTTTTAGGGCTGTTTCGTAGATATTGGTTGACCTGTTAAATGCATTTTCATCGCTTGAGTTATTACTGAGTCTACTTACGATCGAGTTAGGAATGTGCTTTATAAATGATTTTTTTACACAGTGATCACCACTTATCAAGGCCCGGAAGCCACTGAGGGCTAAGGGTTAGTGATGGTGGGTGATTGGACTTAGGGTTTACGTATATGGAGTAGCGTTATCTTTTAAGTAGGGTTCATATGTATTTTTATCTAAGTTTAACGTGACGTCCAGGAAGTTTGTTATTTTTATGTTAGCTGATACGTCTGCTTTTAGGCCTAATTTTTTCATTTCCTTGTGTATGATTTTCTTAAAGTTATCTCCCTTGACTTTGTTGGAGTTTTTTTTTTATTATAGCTAGTCCGTCATCTCTATATAGGCTGATATCCGTAGTATCGAATATGCTTGTGAGGGTATATAGAATGAATAATCCCACAAGATCTGATGCCTCTGCAGAATCCCTGGAACCCATCGCCATATCAAACGAATTTTTCATTTTAGTTTTTATCCATTGGTTATTATTATTTATTAGAACTGATTTTATACATTTTTTAATGATGTTGATTTCTTCCGAAGATATATCAGTGTATGACTCGGGAAATTCTAGGGCAATGTTAAAAAGTTCTTCGGATATCGAGGGATAAAAGTCTATGATGTCAAACTGTATAAGCGTACATTTATCTTTGTTTTCTATATTTTTAAACCAGATGATTGCTTCGGTAGTATTTGCCCACTGGTTTAATTCTAGGTCTTGTTTGATTTGTTTGTTTACTCTAGAAGGTATTGTTTTGCTAATTCTACCTATTTCTGGTTTAGTTGGGTTTATCAGGCGAGCTCCTAAATTAAGTAGTTATATATATATATTTATATATAGTTATATATATATATATCGCTAATCGAGCCAGAGATGTCTCGTGTCGCGGGGTTCGAATCGTTCGACTGGTAGTAATCGTGACACCCTGCACTGAAGAATCCCGAAAGGATGAAACACTAGTGTCTGTAGGTATTTAATTATTATAGTAAAAAAATAATTATGATAGCCCCTTTAAGAAATACGTTTCTTATCGTTGAGCACTTTCTGTTGAATTAAAAGTCGGTCAATTTAGCTCTTATGCGTAGATCATCGTATAACGATTTGATCACTGTCTGTCTGACGTAATGAACATTTAAATTAAAATGTTTAAAATTCAACGCTATTTCACACGATTAATGGTAGCCGAATGGATACGGCCTCCGCTAATCGAGCCAGAGATGTCTCGTGTCGCGGGGTTCGAATCGTTCGACTGGTAGTAATCGTGACACCCTGCACTGAAGAATCCCGAAAGGATGAAACACTAGTGTCTGTAGGTATTTAATTATTATAGTAAAAAAATAAATATATATATCTCCATAAATTATTATTGTTTTATGTATCTGCATAAATTTCAACCCTATATTTTCAGTATTTACTTTGACAGTGCTCGATACGTAAGTAGAGCTATTGTAGTATATATTATATAGAGCTAGGTAGTAAGTTTTGAAATATATATGACAATTAAGCTACACAGAACTTTCTGCGTTTCACTTTCGTAAGGATTCATCAAGCTACTGAATGAAATCGATACTTCTACGCGGTTTTATATGTTCATGTAGTACTGGGTTTGCTAGTCAGCCAATCAGATTCTTTGTTATTCACATACCCATAGACAATGTGCCCGCTTTTATCAGGAAAGGGTAATTTGACCTCTAATCCACTTGTTTCATTGTCATTTTTGGCATGGATCGGGTGTCTTTTTCTTTGTATGGAAACTGATCTAAATTAATCTGGATGTTCTTCACTTTTATTTTATACTAGTGTATTTGTTTATTATTTGTTTATTTATTATTATAATTTATGATTATCATTTTTGTTATTGTTGTTATTATTTATTCATGTGCTTATTGTGTGTTGTTGATAAGCGCGCGCTCATTGGTTACGATAAATGGGTGAGTGAATAACAAAGAATTTAATTAGTTGACTAGCAAATTCAGTGACACTGAAACGTATAAAAAACGTAGCAACATCGATGCAATGCCATAACCTAACGAATCCTCACGAGGACAAAACACAGAGAATTCTGTGTAGCTTAATTGCTCTTTATATTTTCAAAACTTATATATATATATATATATATATATATATATATATATATATATATATATATATATATATATATATATAACGCGAATATGATATTATGACTTTCTGTCGTTAATACTCTCTCTGACTGTTTACTGTCAATGACCATTACCATAACATTTACAGGCAATACATTCCCTTCAATTCTTGGATTAATTGCCAGTGGTGTGGGAAAAGATGTTAACCTACGAAGTCAAGGGTGGCTTTCTGGCTGGGTTCGAATCTCAAAACAAGCAGTAATCATCACTTCCTACACAGATGATCGCGTAAACATGAAACACTGGTGTCTGTAAGCATAAAAATAATTATTAATGTGTATTTAAAAATATTACAGTCATGAAGCCACTTTAATAAATTAAAGTTAAGCCCTCTTTAGAGAACTGAGACAAAATCGATCAACTTTAGCGCGAATGCGATATTCTGACTTCTTTTCATTAAAATTTATCTCCCTCTCTTTTTGTTTACTACGAATACCCAATGACATGATATTCATAAGTATTAAATTTCCTTCAATACTTGTTTTAATTCTCGATAGTATGAGAGATGCTAGTTAACGGAGACAACAACGATCACTTCCTACACTGACTGTTGCGTAAACATGCATAAACTGATGTCTGTAGGTATAAAATAATTGTTAATATTTACTTGTAAAATATTATATATCTATATATAATATATATATATAATATATATATATAAAGTATTATATATATATAATTTAAAACACAGACCATATTTAAATACGAAAATTACAAAATACTCTCTGACGTAGAAGTATAAATAAACAAAGTAATCGAAACAAATAGAACAAGACGTTGCAATACTCAACAAAAGAGAAAAAAAACCCTGCTAAATTGTGTATTTTTTCGTACCAGTAAATCTCAAAAAACAGACAATGAACCAAGTATATGGAAAAAATTTAAAGAAATAGAACATAAATATATAATAATACCAATAATTGTAAGAGCACTAAGAACACTCTAAAAAAAAAGCTTAAAAAAAACAAATTTGAATGCAGGGACGAAACAACACAGCCATCAAACCTGCTACAGATGATGATCAATAAAAAAAGATCAAAACATACAGAAAGAACACCATGAACCTAAAGGCAGTGAAAACTGCCAAAAATAATAAATCATCCCGCATCCTCCGAAAAATGTAGTGAGGAGTCTGGGAGGATAAAAAGATTGAGGATGTAAAACATCCAAAAAGTTTGGAGAGTGCTAGAATTGCCACTCAAATTCAAGAGTGAAACAACTGCCCTTGCTAGCAATCGACGGTAAACAACTGTTGAGAGTAAGCAAATTCATTTGCAACGGTGATTGAGAGAGGCAAAGAAAGCTGAAAATCTGGAAAAAAAACTTGTTGTCACTTAGACTCTCAAACTGTGGGATGGCGGCGGTTGCATCTTGCCAACGCAGCAGCTGCCTTACTGCAAACTGAGACCGCAATCGATAAACATAAAAAAATTCTCACCGTTGTGCTGGGTTATATCCGTCGCCAGTCTATTCCAGTAGTCTTTTGCTCTTAGTTTCCCCCTTGTTCAGCCGAATCGATCAACTGGCAGGTTTCGCAGGCTTTTACAACGGATTTAACGTTCTCCTTGAACATTGTGCCACAATTACTTTGGCGAAGTACAGAGTCCGCTTCACACACGGATGTCCGCTTTGACAATAGTCGTTGGCTATCAAGCCTTGGTTTGGTCAACCTCCACCGCTGCGCAACTTTCAAGCGCCGGCCTTCCTTTCTTTAGCAGATCCAGCCACTGTACGAACGTCACATTCATGGTCAAGTCATACTTTTTCTACCAGTGACTACAAGGTTCTCAATCGTTGCCTGACCAGCATCTCCGCAGCAGCCTTTGTATTCACCCGTGCCTTCCTAGTCAGGGTGTCGGAAATCCACCGGCGCACGCACGCCAAATCAGTGACCAAGTGCAATATTGTCGCCTCCCACTGGAGGGCCAAGTTGACCCCTATGAGTCGCGTCAAGCGTGGCTAAATTTATATATCTGGCATCGTTAATCGAACGCAGCCAACACTCATTTTCGATGGCATTTCCGCTAACCTCCAATGCTACTCCTGTAATTACGGAACTCGCATCTACACAGACTGTAATTTTGCTGCCTTCCATACACCAGTCTCCTCCCACACAGTCTTGCTCTCGTATCCTGTTCAGCATTTCTGCTAATATGCAACAGAAAGAGGGGTCTTCTTCTCGTCCTCCCAGCGTTTGGTTTTTGCGATCGCCGGATGCTTGACGAACGCGACTGCCATTCTGAGCCCTCCATACACAGGAAAATGACTAACATGACGCATACACGCGCTCAAGTCGCACACACGTGCTCAAGGCGCACACACGCGCGAACCCTTTAATGGTAAGCCACAATTTTTCCGACAACAACAAAGTCAATTGTTTTGGAAGCTACAATGACGTTCGTATTCTTTCTTAGAATAGCAGATTTGCAAATGAGAAATCTAAGCCAGACCAAGTCAAAACAATAGTTTAATGGTTTAGAGCCCAAAGACCCATCTGTCTTGGAGAGGTATACAAGTGCAACTGATTGTCAAGCACCAAAATTCCAAATTGACTGTAAGACGCCTTTTCCAATATGTTGCAATCTACTTATAGAAGTTCTTAGACCACACCAGAAATAACCACTTGAGATAATGGATAGCAAGTATCCACTTGAAATGTCAATCTGCATTCAATCTATGAACATAAATCTCCCCACTGTCCAGGGGGATCCATATCTAGTCAGCTATTATTTTCCTTAAATAGTATACCATTCGCATGTACACCGGTTTTTAAAAGACACTGCATTTTTTCAAATGTACAGTTCGAATATTGGATAGTTTAACCTCCAGATAAAACATACTTCTAATTTCTTTGATTATTTTTTTCTAGTCAAAATACTTCTCAACTGCAGCAAGTCTGTTATTCACTGTATCCTAAACATAAAAACCATTAAACATGCAGCATATTACATGTTTACATTTCTATTTATATTCATATACATCATTCCGTGGAAAAAGTGAAAACGAAATCGCTTTAACTCCGAGTACAAAATGAAAAATATTTCATCTGAAAATTCCAATATTTCATGAGTAAAGTCATAATTTTTCCAACAATTATTATTTTTTTTGTCTACAATGTTTTCATTTCGTTTGTATATTTTCTTATTATTTTAACAATAGGGCTCATTCCTGCTTTTATACATACATTTTTTTCCTTTTTTATGTTTACAGCTGTGAAAGCAGGCAAGAAAAGCTTTAAAGTAATCAAATGAATTATTTACGTTCTGATCACAAGAAGACTTTATTCAGAATATTTTGTAGCGACGGTCAATATCATACGATCTATATCAGATGATTGGTATTACATGGTCAATAAAACTAAGTCAATATCCAAAACATCCGTTACAAACCGACGTCGAATTTCTTGTTTTCTACTTATAACTCTGCTGAGACTATTTTATAATAGGAAATATGATACTATTTCATAATAGGAAATATGACACTATTTTATAATACGAAATATGACACTACTTTATAATACGAAATATGAAACTACTTTATAATACGAAATATGACACTATTTTATAATACAAAATATGACACTATTTTATAATACGAAATATGACACTATTTTATAATATGAAACATGACATTATTTTATAATACGAAATATGACACTATTTTATAATACGAAATATGACACTATTTTATAATACGAAACATGAAACTATTTTATAATACGAAACATGACACTATTTTATAATATGAAACATGACACTATTTTATAATACGAAATATGACACTATTTAATAATACGAAATATGACACTATTTTATAATACGAAATATGACACTATTTTATAATACAAAACATGACACTATTTTATAATACGAAACATGACACTATTTTATAATGCGAAATATGACACTATTTTATAATGCGAAACATGACACTATTTTATAATACGAAATATGACACTATTTTATAATACAAAATATGACACTATTTTATAATACGAAATATGACACTAGGAAACTTGTCGTTTTTTTTGGTTTTTATTCCCAACGGAACGTAGGCAACTTTTCCAGCCGAGACATTCAAAAAGTTGTCAAATACAGTTGGCCACTGGGTTTTGCTGAAAACAATTTTCTTTGGAATTTGAGTGACATAACGCTATCCATGATTCGAGTCCAATTTCTCATTTTCCGGTTTTTCGAAGCGGTTTATAGTGCACACACCACTAGCATTACAATCGTTTCCTTCATGTTTCCCATTCCCTCCATCCATCTGGATAATCCATGTATTTACTTGGTTTGTCTTTTTTATCTTCATCCCGTCAATTGCTTGAAGATGAACTCTACTATTAAACATGGTGTTTCTACCCCTTTTGTTTTTTTACTAAAGCGTGGCCCAGAAATAGTGACATATTATAAAAGTTGAATAACTTTTAAAATATGTCACTACTTCTGGGCCACCTTATATTATACAAAAAACTGATCTAGAGTTTGTACCTTTATATTTCTATGTCCTATATTTTCATTGTGCAATACTGTCAACAGTTTGTGCATGTAGAATTTTTCTGCTTGTTCAATATGTAGTCGAGTTTATAGTCCTAATTGAATTATTATCCTTTCCCGATGAATTCTTATTTGCATTGATATGCTTTTGGGCTCGTTTGCTGCATTTATTTATGATATGGCTTACTGCTTCGTCTCTTTCTCCACAAAGTTCCTAGTTACTGTATCTCTGAGGTCTTGACTACCTTGGCTTTATTTAGTTCGTTCTTATTACATTGTTTTGTGCAGGTGTTGTGTTTACCGTCCTATATATTCTTCAGCTTGATCATGTTTTTGGTGGCAGTAATCAACCTCTCTTGTAGAGCATCGTCCATCAGTCTTCAATAATTACTATGTTAGTCCCCTTTAAACTCCTTTCTTTTCTACATAACATAAATTAGTTTTATGATTGAAGTTCAGTGCGCGTGTGCATACTCATTAATCTTCGAATTTGAGTTATGAATGTGCCAGAGTAACTTACTATCAAAGTGTTTATTCATTTTATTAGGTTTCTACTATATAAATTGTTTTGATCTTCTCATATATTCTCTTTTAATAATCTCTTTTGCGTCTGTTCAGAATCCCAAGATATTTTACCTATCATGGTCACAATAACTTCACTTTTGGGCAGTTCTATTATTTTCTTAATATTTAGTTTACGATTAGTCTAATTTATTTCAAGTTTTCACTTTTATCAATCTGAAGTAGTGTATACTTTTCTTTTCTAAATTCCATTCGTATATCAAAGGTAAAAATGTTTACCTTTGTTAATGAGTATTTCTACCTCATTTTACTTTTTACAACCATCATTCATGTACATGGAGTAGTTCTGTATCAGTAAAATTTATATCTGATATTGCATCTCTTCAATGTATTATTGAATAACATCATGGCATCGTGATAAAAACTAGTAGGAATAGAGAGTCTCTCTGTATTATCTCTCAAACGTTGTCCCTCAGCGGACAGCTAGTTTCCACTTTTCGATTGCTTTCCCCATGAGGTTGTAACTTTATGGTATTCATAATTTAGATATTTTGCACACTCTTACAATTATCCATGTGTGTGACACTGGGAAACGTGCTTTCTTATAGTTGACCATGCTTTTTTATGTTCATTTTCTGATTTTTACGAACTTCACTAACTTTTGTTCGATGTGCAGCGACTTATTTTCTCCTGTCATTTTCCTGCATTCTTTCCTTTCTCAAAGAGGAAGTATTAGTAAAGTTATACCGCTAGGATTTTGCACATAGTGTTAGGCAGATCAGATAATTATTTGGGATAGTGTCTTAGCTCTTTCTTTTTGAGTTCATGCTGTTTGCTTCATTCGTTTTATGTTTTGTGTATATCTCTCATTAGGCTCTCCTTAGATTGTTGGCTAGTATTTTATTGAGACCAGATGCTTTGCAGTTTGTAATTTTCTTAAGTCCATTTCTTCATTGATTTGGGTTTCTGTTCCTTCCTTAATTTCCTCAAGATATTTCTACATTTGTCTTAACTACTCGGCATTGCGTTGATATTTATTTTTTT
>NC_136487.1:96361952-96409452 GCF_053919585.1 Euprymna scolopes
GACAAGATCAAAGTGTAGTAGTATCTGTTCTGATGCTACAATTAACCTTTTCTGTCCTCGGGCGGTGGAAGAGAAATCTTTCGTGACTGAGAAAATTTGTATTTTTGTTCCTATCCAGAGTGCCCCCTATTGGGAAGCTAGATTCTCCCACAGATGTTGAAATATTTAAATAACTGTTAATTTTAATACAAAAATTACATTAAAAGTTTTAATTTTCTGTTCTCCTATGATCATGTTTCTCATGTTTTTCATCAAAATGTGTTGCGTATTTTCATCACATATGGTCAGGAATCCTATACTTCGCTATCGTCTTCATTTTCATATCGGTGCAGAATACATGAATACGGAAATGAAGTTCACATAACTACTAAAAGACAATCATACTATAATGTGAACATTGGTTAAAAACTAAGAAAATATAGTTAATATCTATGATATTAAATCAGGGTGGTGGTGAATTTGGGAGGGTTGTTGTTGTTGTTATTATTATTATTATTATTATTTTACTCACTACAAGTTGTCTCACAGGCCATCATCAGTGATCGCTGTGGTATTCGCTGGAGACCACGTGACAACAAGTTTCCTCAGATTTCCAATGTTCTCCACCTCTTGATCACTCGTGCAGATGATTGCACATTATCGCAACAGTCGTTTGCCATTGATTTCACGTTGGCATCGACCATTGGTGTTTCCTGGGGTTTGGGTGACAAAATGCCCCCCAAGGTAAAAGATTTGAACTACACACTTCCAGTGGAGATCTGGTTAGTATTCTCCCACCTCGGCCTTTCCATCCTCCCTAACCCTTCGATATACTGCTGGCATACTTGACTGGTAGGTGGATGAATGTACATGTTTGGACACAAAAACACATAAAATGCTTACAATTTAAGGGGCCTTTTCTAGGAAAGGGGATGTAGATCGGTTATATCTACCTAGAAAGGTCCCTTAAATTATAAGCATTTTGCGTGTTTTGTGGCCGAGGCTTACTTAGTGTGGAAGATGTTATAAATATAGAAGAAGAAGAAGAAGAAGAAGGAAAAGAAGAAGAAGAAGAAAGTCTAACTAATTATTTTTCTGAAAGTCATGAAATTATTATACATGAAGTGAGAAGAGAAAAAATAATAAGACCTGAGGTGAAGAAATAATAATAATAATAATAATAATAATAATAATAGTAGTAGTAGTAATAATAATAATAATAGTAGTAGTAATAATAATAATAATAATAATAATAATAATAATAATAATAGTAGTAGTGGTGGTAGTTGTGCAGTGTACGCACCGTGTTTAGATAGTATTTCCAAGTTTAATTAAATGTTTGTAGTATCTTTTTTTTTCATTAAATTGTTAGGTGAAAGTGCGGAATAGTTAGAAAGCCTTGCCCCCTGTTAAGAATGGTTTTCTAAATAATAACGTTATTATTTCAGCAGGGCTCATGCAACATTTACTCGTACTTCACGGGGACCGTGGACCCTGCGTAAACGGTATTTTTATTCAATGATTGCTCCCTGTAAGCGCATGCGCAAAAGGTTTTCTTTGGTTTATTTAATCATGAAAACTTTTTTGCATGTATTATTTGAGGCCAAAAGTGTGTGGGAGGGATATTATTTGAATATTTATGAAAAAATAATTTAACAAAAAAATAAAAATCTTAAGTGGAGAAAATAAAAAATTAAAATGAAATAAAATAAAAACAAGCACGAAATAAAAGTATGAATCAAATTTACCCCCCAAAAAACGAAAAAAAAAATTACACGCGCGATTAAAAAAAAAAAAGTCTGAGATATATACGAAGAAAGTGAAAGAAAACGCCTTCAGGGAGAAATCATTGAATAAAAATACCGTTTACGCAGGCTCCACGTTCCCGTGAAGTACCCAGTTATCTATAAGATAAAACAAGAAAATATGTTAAGTAAAATTTAATGTACTCTTTATTTTTAGTTCATATCAAAACTTTAGTTAAAAATTCATTAACTAATCAGTTTTAAGATGAATTTGAGTTCGTAATGCTCGATGGAAAACATAGAATTTCCTATTTCATTTCCCATTTAAGTCATGTAAATTATTTGCAGTTAAAAGGTTATAAAACAAACAAACTTAAAGTTTTAAATATATTTCAAATAAATAAATTACGCTCGGAGCTAAAATATTGAATTCATCGATCGTTTTGGTTACATAAATGTCGTGGAACAACAGTGAAAATAAGAACAATCAAGTCGAGGTTCGGTTAAGGAACAAGTGTGTTAACAATAATGTACAAAGATAGGAAAGCATGTATATCTGCTGGGCACTCGGCTAGCAGTTGAAGTGCAGTCGCATCTCTCTCACCGGTGTTGGAATTACTAGCGCTATTTATAGTGCTAATCTGTGTAAATTCCCCTGTTCAAGGAAGGCCGGTATAACACCCTCCTTTCAAAATATCCCGTCTGGGATTAATAACGTTTTTGTTTTGGGTTCACCCTAATCAATTCTGTTGATTTCCGTTTTTTGTTTGATCTTCTGTTCTCCGGAGCTGTCTCTGGTATGGGCACCTGCAAAGTATCAAACACTGTGTCCATGGTGTCCTCCTCGGCCGATCTGGTCACCTTACTGTTCGAGTATCTTTTCCGAATTTGGTTAGTGTGACGTTTGTGCACGAAGTCTGGTCCCTTAATCATGTAGACCATTTTGCCTATTTGTTTCTCAACAATGCCGGACTCTCAGAAAGGCTTATTATTTTTGTGAACCTTGTAGAAGACTCTTTCGTCAACTTTATACCGTTTTTGTTTTGTTATCGGTGTTTTTCAAAGTGCTTTTTAACATGTTTTATTAACTGTTTGCTCTTATATATATATATATATATATATATATATATATATATATATATATATATATATATATATATAATCCTTCTGGAAACATTTACCTATGCCTGGTCGTCGTGCTGCGATGGCCCACCAACGTTCTGCCCTGACAACTTCCTGTCATCGACACTTGACAAGTAAGGGGTCACTGTTCAGGAGAAAGAAATTACATCCGTTTCTGTTGCCTTCATATCATTACTGATTTAGATTTAGAAAACATTAATGATAAAAGAAAGAAGAAAAAAATCATTCCAGATAAGAGTCAGATCTTTACAAGCTTTGACAGTCATGTTGAGTTAACATTTTATGATTATTTTTTGTGTCGTTTCTATCTTATTTAGACTTAATAAGACTTCTTATCGCGGATGATAGAAAAGTTTGCCTACATTCAGCCAATACCAAATACTGCCGTGAGGTGTTTAGGCTGTGTCTTTTGTAGGTAATTAGACATCATTAAATGAATAGACTGGCAGAGACATTTGGCTTTATACGGGATTATTAATATCAAATATTGCAACAGAATATTAAGATCTATGTCTTAGTTATCGCTGATTCATCAGTCTTCGCGTTTGAGGTCGACAGAGGAAATGGCAAACAGTCCGATTATTTTATGGTGTTTCTCTTTATAAACGTCGCTAATGTGGAATGTGACTTGCGTCCACACTTTTACCTTCTCGTCAGTAACGAAATCAGCGACAAACTGTAGCGTCGATGTTTACACATAGAAACATACAAAATCAAAATGCAAAAACACGTTTGTACGCATATCGTTTACGCATCACTCTCCTAAATAAAAACAAATAATTATATTTTGGACCAATCAGAAGACTTTCTGAATTTATTTGAACTGGTTTTTCCTGGGAGCTACACAGATCCTTTAAAAGGACCAGATTTTCTTTCAATAAACCAGCGGATCCCAGTCGATCCATGTCTACGGACCGATGTCGTAAGGGTGCTCCACTGTGGGAACTCCTATTTGCAACATTTCCTTTCACTCATGCGCACACAAACATTAACGCACACACAGGCGCGCGCGCACACACACACACACACAACTCATCGACTTATTTTCGTCTGGCAATCTATATATCTATAAAAGTGAACGTGCCTGTGTGTCTGTGTGTCTACCTGTCTATTTGCGTGTCTGTGTACATTTCCCTACGCAATAACTCTGTCAATTTTTAGTCTACAGACTGGAAATTTAAAATACTGAGATTTAGGAAAATCGATGTGATCGGTTTTCGGACAGAAATTTGGCTGTTAAGGGGTCAAAGTCCAACAATTTGACCTTTGAGAACTCTGCCAAACTTGTCCGGCAATTTAGGGTCTAAACACTTGAAATTTTAGATATAGGTTCCTTGTATATGGATCTAACTTGATAACTTAAGTTGAGCCCAAAACAATAAATGTTAAGAGGTCATAATAGGAGTCAAAGTTAAAAAAAATTGACCCTTTTTGTTTATTTTTTGTTTTTGTTTTTTTTTGTTTTTTGCTCAGCATACACCCCCAAACACCCGCGCAACGCCGTGCTGAAATGCTAGTTCTATATAAACTTCACCTATTGAAATATTTTAACACATAAAAACAAAAGAATATTGACTCTTAAAAACAATTTTCAATGAATTATAATTTATCTAATTGAGCAGAGAAGTTTTGAATGCGATTTTTCTGACCCCTGAAACTCACGTATCTTAATCGATCCAGTCTTCCTCTAATGTCTCAGCTAATGAACCCCCTTTGTTTTTACAAGGACTCTAAAAATATTCATGAACATTCTATGTCTTCCTATTGCAGTAACACATATAATGATGTCTTTTGTAAATGTTTGCATTTTTAACGCATTATTTTGTTGCGATTACTTACACTTGATTATAAAACCCTGAAAAACTTTTCACTGAAAATATTTTTTCTGAATCCAACTCATTCCAAAAATACTTCTCTCACTACAACATAATCTAAAATATAACCCCTAAAACTTGCTGTGTATCCATAAACGTTAATAACCTGTTCCCCATAAATGGTAATCGAAACCGCCATAACTGGTGACCCCGACGAGATATGAACGCAAAACCTTCTGATCTTAACGACAAAAATAACAATCAAAAAAGGGATTTTTTACGAAACGCTAAAAAAAACAAAAAAACAAAAAAAAACAAACAAAATAATGAGTTAAGATATTCACAAAACGAGATAATTTATATAGACAGAGGGGAGTTGGCGGTCAACGAGAGGTAAAGAAATATGGGGAGCGGTGTTTTGAAAGAGTATAGGAAAACAGGTTTTATAAGAAAGATATTACACACACTATTTTTACTGATCTACTTTGTTGTTTGTGCCATCAGACATCGTCGAATAGCCCAACTACTTTTAATAAATAAAACTCACTTATAATTTAAAAATAGTTTACCCAAATTTATCTACAGAAATTTCTTAAATTTCATACTGCTTCGTGAAATTCCGGCTTCTGGTATTTCTCTTTCGTTTGTCTAAACACAAAGAACTTAATTTCATTGTCACTTCTCTATCATCTTAATATACAGGGCATCAACTCCGAAGTATTTCAAATAAAATGACTTCCTTCGCGAATACTTCTACAAAAAGATATCTTTCTTTAGAATATTTTATTGCCAACACAATGGCTAAATTAAAATGTCGACTAAAAATGCCTTCTTTATGTCGCTTGTCGGATCAAATGTTACAGTAAATGCCTATCTCGAACATCTAGACATTCTGATCGCATAATACGATATATCTGTGATGTATACGTACGGAGATATATACACGAGGACATGCGTGATCGTTTGTGTACGAGATATATGAGACGTGCGACCAAATGAATAAATTATACGTTGGTTGATATCTTTCCCTAAAAAATAACAATAAATTACAAAGCTTTCGCCATGAAAAATTGTAATGACTGATTCAGATATTGAGTAGGGAAACCAAAATGAAGTATGGATTGAAATAAAATCGAATAAACCTAAACTTAAAGAAAATAAATTTAAAACATAGCCAAACAAAACCAGGAATATGATAAAGGAACGAAAATATGATATCAAGGATAAAAAACAAAAAACAAAAAAAATAAAACAAAACAAACTGAACATTTATCACAAAACGAAAAGAAAGATAACATGAAACATGGTCACCTCTGATGAATAACAATGCAGCAGGAACAATAGAAAAAGCCAGAGTGCAGAGAAAGGGATAATAAATAAAGCGGAATGGGCAGTTTAAAGGTGTTTCGTTTCGTCTGTTATTTATTGGCAATGACGCTTCGTTCCTTTTCTCCTGGTCGCGCAGATAAGACGTAAAAGAAGATGTAATAATTTTGATAAATGGTTAATGATTGGATAGAAAAGTACAGCGCACAAGAAAAAAAGGACTTTTAAGTTTGGAGAACGGCGACATTAAGGCGGCAAGAAAATAAGGGATGAAAAAGGGGAAAAATAAAAAAGAAGCACATTCTAATGAAAAACAAATGTTGCGCACACATAAATATATACATATACATATGTATATGTACAATTAATATATATATATATATATGTGTGTATGTACATACATATATGTGTGTGTGTTTATGTATATATATATGTATATATATATATGTATATATATATATATATATATATATGAACTTATTCACTATGAATCTTTATGTCCTATGAAGTAATTATTACCAGATCCTATTATATAAGAAGCATTACCTCCTCCAATGTATGAATACTAAAAGGACAGCGTTATTCATTCCACAAGTGGAGTCGTGTCGAGTGGGTTGTAGTGATTTTGGTAACAATTTCGGGGACCTTAATTGTCTTCACGGAGAAGTTGAATCATCTCACATATAAATATATTCTCCCTGTGTCTTTTTTAATCGAAGCGATGACTGACAGCCAGTTAACCCGTTATTAAAAATTAGTGTCTATAATTTAATTTTAATTGCAATAAAGTCGTCTCTGCGGATGCCTTTATAAACCTCCACGTACGGTAGAGCCGGAGAGCACAGCCGAATAATTATAGGGTTTGAAATCATTTTTCAAAACCTTTCCACATCATTTCATGGTATCAACTATTTTACTTTATATTTACCTTTGTGCCAAACAATGTCGGCGATAGGAGTTAATACATATGCTTGTTATTTGGAGCTAAGTTAACTAATATCAGTCAGAACTCCGGTAGACAGTTCTTCCAAGCCAACATCACGCCATTGCATTGATCAGGTAAGAAGCTGATTACTGTTACTCACCACGGGGAATTGTACATTGGACTTAACCTGAACCTTTTTATGCTTCAATTTGCTTGGAAGCTATCTCTTTGTGGAAGCGATCAAATTCATGGTAATTGCGATTCGTGGCCAAATTTCATAATAATTAAGATAATCACATTCAGACGATGGTACCTTCCGGACAGAATATCTCCTATTACGCTAAATAGTAAATTGTCAATTGTAGTTGAAAAATTGTTGAAAATGCAAAAAGAATTAATACTCATATTTGCATTGAAATATCAGTTCGCATGTTCAAAACTACTATAGTGATTGGCCCTTTTTCATTACTGCATGAATTCTTTCCCGTCACTATCAATAGTGATAAGGGTGTTAACAGAGAGTGTTATTATAATCTATATATCTATAAAAGTGAAAGTGTATGTGTGTCTGTGTGTGTATGTCTGTCTGCGTGTACATTTCCCTACACAATAACTCTATCAATTTTCAGTCTACAGACTCGAAATTTGATATACAGGGTAGTGAAATTTGGGAAAATCTTTGTAATTCGTTTTCGGACAAAAATTTGGATGTTAAGGGGTCAAAGTTCAACGATTTGACCTTTGAGAACTCTACCAAACTCCTTCGACAATTTTGGGTATAAACACGTGAAATTTTAGATATAGGTTCCTTAGACATGGATATAACTTAATAACTTGATTTGAGCCCAAAACAATAAATGTTAAGGGGTCATAATAGGAGGCAAAATTAAAAAAATTGACCTCTGCGATCTTTACCAAATTACTCAGACAATTTCTGGTCTAAACATTTGAAATTTTACATAAAGGGTATTCAGAGATAGAGCAAGCTTTTTTATCGGTTTGGGTCGAAAATTTGAGCTATCAATATATAAATGTATGTATTATATTTGCATGTCTGCGTAAAACTGTCGACTGAGGCGACAAATTTTCACAAGATCAGTATCGTTTTTAAGCTCGACCCTTCAGACGACAAATACCGAAAAATTGGCTAAAAACATTAATTTTTTGCCCTCAACTGGTTGCTTTTTTCGCAGATATTTTCGAAAGTCATCCCCTCTTTTCGAGTGTCTAGCCTTAATTTAAACCTACATAACTTCCGGTTTGGCGGTGGTCGTAACAACAAAGACGTCACGTTTTTCCCCCGTTCTTTTCCTCTTTCGCGATACGAGTTCGAGCCCGCCTTCCTACTACCATTTTTTTTTGCTCAACACATATCCCCAAACACTCGGCCAACGCCGGGCACCCATGTTAGTAAATCTAAAAACAGTTTTTAAAAATATATTGCTTCCGTAATTTCTGCAAATACTCATTAGTTTTTACTATTCAACCTTTACGGCCACCAGATTGCATCAATTACTTTCTCCTTTGTTATTATGTTGTACACCAGAAAAATTTCACAGTGTTGCTAAAGACTAATACGTGTAACAGTTCAGTATCGTATGTGGTTAGGAGTGTATGTTAGTCAATCTAAAGTGCTCTATATATTAGATAAAGCAGGTATTTTGATAACCGCGTCACCAAGAAAAAAAATCATTTTCTTTTGTTTTACTATTTTATACAAAGTAATCTACTGGATGTTGTCCTGGATTTATAACACATGGTGGAACGATAAAATTGTCGCCATAGAAAAGATGAGATGATTCCATTTCCGTTTGATTAAAACCTGTTTTCTTTTTTTTTTTTGCAGCTCATCTACTAGTTGACCAGTTGTGTACAAATCCCAAGGGCGACAAAAGCCATCTATCATGTCTGAAAGTGACACAATGTTCAACGAGCGAGATAGGAAATGCGCCGCTGTACAACTAATCTCTATCCATGCAAGTTATGACAATAAGACCATTATCAGTACCCTCAAAATTCAAGTCCGGTTCAACGCTTAAGGGCAAAGCTTAACGAAGTTTCCGACCACGGTTATGGTCTTTGGTGTGGTTTCAAGTTAGGGCGACATCATGCCACCTCACATCTTTGAAGTCGGCTTGAAAGTCAACACAAAAGTGTGCTGGGATGTGCCGAGCCCCCGCCGAGCTCCCACCGAGTTCCAACCGGCGCTTATGAAAAAGGAATGCTCCAAGTTCCTGACCTGTATCGAGACGGTGAATAATCAAGTTACCTGAATTTTTTTTCTAATAAAAGTTTTAAAATAAAGCTGTAATGTGTTTTCTTAAGACAAAAAAATTATCGTTCTTCCCTGTAGTAATAATACAGTATCACACCATAATAATGTATATATATATATATATATATATATATATATATATATATATATATATATATATATATATATATATAAGTATATTAATCTTGTAATTAGTACCACAGTGCTCTATTTCCTAGGCAGAGTAGGTGAGTTTAAACACAGCATTACCCGAGAGAAAGACTTTCTTTGTTTTGTTATTTATTATGTTATATACTACAACTAAGTAGTATTACCTGCAAACAAAAATAGAAAAAATAAAGTATAATATATGGTAGCGAGTATAAGTTAGTCAATCAAAAGTGCTCAATATTCTGGATAGAGCAGATATGCTTAAAGCAGGTTTCGAGAAAAAAACACGTGATTGTTTTGTTACATTGTTTTATACAGGAAAACTTTCTCGGCTTGAGACAGAAATTGATCGATAGTCATCAAAAACCGCTCAATAATATTCTATGCTTTTGAAGTCGGTAATACGTTTAGATAAGTCAATTAACACTATTTCACTAGAAGACATTAGGATCTTCTTTCCTGGGTTTAATTTTGCCGATTCTTTTCATCGTGATCTCAAAAGAATTCAAAATCCTCTCCCCAACTTAACTAAAAAGAAGATTTCAGTTTTTCTTATCGGATTCAGTTACGTAGAAGCACTCTTGTCTTCGGACCTCCGGGAACAGTGTCAGCTTTGAGCTGTGTGGCTTTGTTTTTGTTTGCCTTTTGGTTGTCTCTAGTCTATCATGTAAATACAAAGTGCGACTCACTCTAGTAGCATCAAAGAAATGAACCTTTTCTTCCGAATCGAGAGAAAGTGGGTGGTTATATATAGAACTATAAAACAAGGAATTATTTGATATCTTGTCCGTTAGATCAAAAACTGTTGCGGATGCAAACGTCACCCATTACTCTCGCTTAAAACAGCAGCAATAATGATGCTAATCATTTTAGTCATCACCCTCTTGTTATAAATCGTTTTCCGTTTGATCATTTAAAAGGGCGGACTCAGGGGTATGACATTCCCAATAAAACATTTCTTTACAATTAAAAAAAAAGTATGTTTAGCAACTCGCATTTGTTTATTTACCCTCAAGTTTACATGCAAATGTTTATTTTATTTGAAGTTCACGTATTTTTTTTAAATAGTTAATATACATCCTTCGTACAAAATACCGGGAAAACATTATTCTTTGTTCGTGCTCGATATTTATTTAGTAAAAACCGGAAAACAATTCGTATGAAATCATAGAATTACGTCAGTAATATAATTCTCAATATCTAAATTATTATTATGATTTCTGATGAACTAAAGAATGAAGAAATTCAATCACAGTTACGCTTTTTGTATAGAGTAAAATAATTCTACTCGAATTATTTTATGAAAATCATTAATTCTGAGGTGTATTTTTTACTTGCTATTAATTTTCTCGCTTCTTCTTAGTACTTAAAATGGTCTTGTCAAAATCTAGAAAAAACACATGTTTTACTTGGTAACTTTGGTTGGTAGGACTGAAGTACACCCCCCACACAGATATGTGTAGACAGATAGATAGATAGATAGATAGATAGATAGATGGATTGATTAGTATTTATAATACAGTAGCAGCTTTTGAATAGATCTCAATTTAGGTGCATCTCGAAAAAATCTTATCGCGTTATTTTTATACTTTGGACATATTTCTTAATTTCAATTTAGTTTCAAAACTTTGGAACGAAATAATTTCAGTATTTGCCTGGGGAAATTAAACTTTTTATAGTATATATGTATAAATGAACTACATACAACAACAACAGCCATCTAAAGTCCAACTAATCTTCGTCGTGGCAGGAGCAATGGCAACGTAGTAGAAGTCAGAGCTAATGTGGATCAAGTGATAATCTAGGGGGGGGTTCACATTAATATCCAACATTCTCTGATCGTTTTTCTTTGTCTTTGCGTATAGCAAAGAAATAACAGATGCATAATTGCAAATCAATAGAATGAAAACATTTCCCCGACTAGTCAGAAAACCGCTGAGCGTTGTTGCTCTCAGTGTCGGAATTAAACCTGCAATTCTACAGGTTAGCGACCAGCCAGGAGGATTACATACAGATCAAACAAACCTGGGGAACAATTTTCATGAGGCGCATGTACAAATCCAACTCGATTAACAGAAACAATAGCAACTCCTAAAAATAGAGTATTACTAACGGCAGATGCTACCATGGATAGTGAGCGAAGATGTCGTAAAAACTGGATTTTATGCGTTGACTGGAATAGTATGGAAAGTACTGACATCTTCAGGGGGAATATATTATTTATCAGTGAAAAATCATTGGTAAACAAGGTGTGCTAAGTAAATTACAATAATAGTGTAAAGTAACGAGTATTGAAATATGGTGAGATGTTCTGTCACTAAATATCCGGGAAGAACCTTCTGCTTCTGTCAGCAAGAGATAACTAATAACGTCTATTATTAGAAGTCTTCTTCCCCTTCTTCTTCTTCTTCTTCTTCTTCTTCTTATTATTATTATTATTATTATTATTATTATTATTATTATAATAATAATAATAATAATAATAATAATAATAATAATAATAATAATTTACTTCAACCTACGTAAATCACAACTTGAAACGCTTCATCAATTTTCGTGTCATCCTTCTGCAAGCATCATAATTCTCTGTATCCTTCCAATAATAAAAATTGGAAGGATACAGAGAATTATGATCCTTGCAGAAGGATGACACAAAAATTGATGAAGCGTTTCAAGTTGTGATTTACGTAGGTTGAAGTAAATTGGAACCTCCAGAACCCCATTAAAATAGAGAGACATTACTAATGAGGAAAAATAAGTTACTTTTCTAAAATGCAAGGTTTTATTTATGCGATTTGCTGGATATTTGGAAGGCAGTTTAATATGTTGTCCACTTAAAAACGCAGACTAAGTAAAATGCAACTCAGAATAAAATATAAAAATTCAACAAAGAATAAAAAAAAAACTTTACGTTATACACTTGTTAACAATAATAGAATTTGCCTGATCCAACGAAAGATGTAAAATAATTATTTAAGGCACAAATGTCTGAATTGAAGTTTAAATGTTGTATTCCTATATGATCTCTTATAGTTGAGGATTTGTTGTTTTGGGTTCTGTTAGAGTAATTCACACTGATTGTGGTTCAATTTTGTAGGTGGGAATCTGTTATGAAAATTTTTACCACGCTTATGCATTATACTGCGGTTGCTCCAAAAGGTTCTCACAGAATCCCTTGAAAGTGATCTGTCTGTTTCTGTTGTGTAAGTTCTCTTGTTTTTCAGCGTGGGCTAACACTACCGCCGCAGATTTGCCTTGGCTTCTTTTTGACATAAACGGTATAGACAGCATATTGACTGAATTCAGCTTTCGATAAGATGCCGGTTTTACAAGCCTTTCACGCTCCTCGTTAATTTTATTCAATGAACCAAACGGTATATATCTATTTTTATTGAATACTGGTTGCATAGAATCTTTGAGTTCAAGTCTGGCTGACATTTTCATCTATTTTCATAGACTGGTTGAGAAAACTTCAGGGAAACTTTCCTTTAAATCTGACTTGAGATTTTCATTCTATATCGTTAGAGTTTCCACTTTTTACACAAATTATTTATAGGGAAATCCCACAAATTAATATTATTGCACCCAATTGGTTCCCAAAAGAGTTTCTGTGTTAAAAAACACGAACAGATTTACTTTTCTTAACGTACCGTTAAATGTAACCTTAGTGATTAATTCACCTTCAAAATTAATTTTCCACTCATGTGCCATGCTGGTTGTTTTGCATGGTACATTTTTTTGAATGTCTGCAAATTTATGATTGATAATCCCGAATCTAACTCACAATTCACGTTTTTATTTAATACTAGACTAACAGTGGGCCAGTATATGTTATACGTAGCGATGGAATAATGCGTATACAGAATTAATGTATAAAAGTGCAAGTGACTATACAGAAGTAAAAAAGAAGCAAAAATTGAATGCACGCGCGTGCTAAAAACAAACATCTCGACCAATGAAAAATGTGGAATACATTAGATGGTCTAACTCTATTGCTCTTAGATTAAATGAAAAATGCTTTATATAAGATGGGTGTAATCCATTAAAAAATTGAAAAAAAGACGAAAAGAAAAAATACAAGGAGTGTGCATTGTACATGAACACCCTCGTGTGTGTGTGTGTGTGTGTGTGTGTGTGTGTGTGTATGTGTGTGTGTTAAAAATATCGGGAAATAATAATTATCCAACGACGCTGACAAAAGTTATAGCCATTGACTTGTGATAAGTGCTTTCGTTAAGAGTCTCAATTCTTTGTTTACAAAGCCATTCAGAGGTAGTGACGTCAGACAAATTTTAAGGCTATATATATCTCTTCTTCTATATAAATAAAATGAACTCAGTTTTCCCCTCCGACTTTGACCTTAATAGGATTTAAAATCATGACATTACATGCAAACGTAATGCGTACAAACTGTAGCACATTATCTGAGGTGTGCTATATGCCAATAAACTCTACAGTTCCTCGACAATAGTACATTCCTATATTTTTTCCGGTGCCGAAATCGGTTAAGTTCAATAGAAGTTGAAACATCTTTTCTCTCTATTAGATTCTTCCTTTCCCCACTCCTCATTTACACCGCAGCGGATGCGTTGACAAGGAACAGTACTAGGAAACACCGGTTTGGAATCGTACAAGGTTATTTATGCCGTTTTATTTTTTTTGGGGGGAGGGGTCTTTTTCCCTGATTTATGCTTTCTGTTTTTTCCATAATGAAGTAAAAAATAAATTTAAAAAAAACGCGATTATTATTATTATTGTTTTCTTTTTGCTTTTTTTTAGTTAGTGCGGGACTAACCGGGTTTTACCTCCGGTTTTAACTACTAACTATGACCTTTATTTATTAGTGCTTTCACCTCAACATTTATTTTTACACGAAAAATTCATTCTTTACTATTTATTATTACAACGCAATAATATCGTGATTTTACTTGCATTACACTTAAATTAAAATTAAAACAAATAAATTAATTTAGAATTCGAGAAAACAAACAAATTAATTTAAAATTCTAGTGTGATGCGGGACTACTACAACTAAACCAAAACAAACTTTACTGCGGAATTGATATTTGACCTAATTCACTTTTTACTTAATTAATCACGTTTTTTCCCCTTTTCGCCTCAATGAGTAGAGTTTGAGCCCCCCTCCTCAAACTTTATTAGGAGTTTTCAAACACCCGAGAATTGTTTTCTGTTTTCACACACGCCTCTAACAACCCGGGCAACGTCGGGTGCCCCCCGCTAGTATAAAAATAAAAGTTTTGGTAAATTTTTACACTTTAACAATTTCTTTTAAACTGACGATTTCTTCAGGTTTTGGGTATGCTGAAAACGACTAGCACATTTAAATTTTCCTCAAATAAGTAGTTTTGGGGACATTAAGCAATGTAATTTTTATGTTAAAAATGGTGGTAATATTTGTACGCGCAAGCGCGCATATTTTTTCCGTAATTAATGTACTCACTATTTCATAGCTTGTCATAACATAACAAAGGGTCACGGGTAGTCTAGTTAAGTGATATTAACGGCAAGACCTTTTCAAAACATATCTAACAAAAAAATCACCCTCCTGCACACACACGTTTTAAAGTGTTTCTACGTATTTTAAACATGTTTGGAACTCTTGACCCCACCCCACCTGTTCCCTCTTTTTGACAGCCCCCCCCTCCCCCGCTAAACTTGAAAATACGCTAACAATTGCATATATTTCAGTTCACAGTGGCAGCACGTCTCGATTGGGGTGACAAAAGAAAAACATTTAAAAGAAACATTTTTCTAAATTTGTTCTTTCACTATTATTATTATTATTATTATTATTATTATTATTATTATTATTATTATTATTATATCTTAAATGTGATATTTTAAACTTGATTATACAATTTGTTCCGTAAATACGTTACTCTAGTAGCGAAAGAAATTAGAATATATTGCCTTCCCAATTTATATCTTGAAGAGCTTTTGACGAGTTTCTTTTCAACAACCACATTGTAATGACAAAACAGAAATTCGCCATGGAGATTTTTTTGTTTACAAAATTCGAAAGAGGAGGTAAGCGCCTGGCGTTCAAGGAGAGCAACGCGCTTTTGTGACTTATTTTTACGACTTGTTGAAAGCAATTACCTCGGTTCCACCCCATTCATCTACCTTGTTTCTCTGTTTTGTGTGCTTCAAAGCACTTCTGGTATTTAACCGAGTTAAAAGAAGAAAACAGACATAAAAGTTTAACCTGAAAACGTAAAAAGATATTTGAAAAAAAAAAGTCGAATTGAAACCGCACTCGTATTTTGAAAGGAATCAAAAATATTTAAGTAATCCAGAAAATGTTAGGTTTAGTACACTGCAAAACTATTTGAACATAAAAACGATAGAATAGATACAAGTAACCTTGGCTTTATATATATATATATATATATATATATATATATGTATATATATATATATATGCATATATATGTATATATATATATATATATATATATATATATATGTGTGTGTGTGTGTGTGTGTGTGTGTGTGTGTGTGTGTGTGTGTGTAATAATCTATTCGTGGCTTGTTGGTGTATACATTTAGAACCATTAACTAATTATGGAGGTTAATAGGAAATATCTCTGTGATGAAAAGCGGATAAAATGAAGGGATTTTATTTAACTGTATTTATAAAACAATAAATCTTACTTGTATAATCACAATTACACAGGGATCTAATATTTGCTACCGAGTTCTGTCATATATTTCGAGGAAAAATCGTTATCAAATGTTGAATCTTTAAGGGTTACAGATTTGAAACACTCATTATTTGATAAAAATGTCTTAATTTTTATGCTATGAAATGCGGTCACACAGCAATATATATATATATATATATATATATATATATATATATATATATATATATATAAGGATCCGTTAACCGGCGTTGTCAGGTGGAAGCATGCCCCCACCTCGTAACAAAAATAAGACAAGGTTATTGTTGGTGGTGGCCAATCCCCAACGTCCTAATGTTAAGAACGGGTTTCGTAATAGACACCCCTAATCTCCTCATGTTAAGGACATCTTATGGAATAGACATGACCAACCTCGCCATGGTAAGAATGACTTTTGAAATAGACATCCCTATTTTATGAGTGGGGGGGGCTGTCAAATTATTTGCCCCAAGTTCAACCTTGATACACATTTTCAGCATACTCACCCGCAAAGACTATAAACAAACAAAAAAAATATGCGGTGGGTGACAGTGTCGTGCGGAGAGAAGTACACTTTTTATTACGCTTGTGTAGAACAGTGGATTACAGTGCATAATACATGTCATTTTATCCCGAAAATTACTTGTCTCCGCCAAAGTAAAAATAGATTGTCTTATTCAGTAGAGTCTAAAACCTATAGAAGTAGTCAGTTTAAAGGAAATGGTGTACTTGGTGGAAAGGTAAAAAAGTACCTAAAAAGTTTATGTTTGCGGAAAATGATTCCTGAAAAGAGAACTAAAAAAAAAACAACTATAGTAAAAAACAAAAAAAAACAGATAAAAACCGATATATTACAAATAAGTATATTTATAGCAATGTAATAAAGAAGAAATTTGAACTTTAGCAGCATAATGTTTTTACATACAAAGAAAAAAAAACTGATGTAAATATTGTCAAATACAAACTGAATGAAAAGTAATGACAATGATAATTTTTCTGGACGTAATTCAGGCTTAGAGTGTGAAATTATGTTTTATATAAAAAGAAATAGTTTTATGGTTTCGAAAATGAAAAATAATATATTGCCTAATCACCCTAATTAAGCTCGGTGCCACTTTGATGTAGGGGACTACTACAATTCTTTTTTATTAAGAGAATCGGCAGACGTTTATGAAATTGCCCCCACATCTAAATTCCACATTTACATCTTTTTCTTTTTTCACGTTAATCTCATCGAGTACAAATTTTAGTTTCAGTTTAAAAACAATAAAATTGAAAAAAATTATGAATTATCCTTGGAGATCATTTTTCAATTATAAGGTTAAACAAAATATTGTCGCAATATTTTTCGGTGCTGATCACAAAGTACGTTTTCAATTTAGTAGAATGTTAAAATTGAAAACTGATCCACGACGATAAAACTCATAATTTTTTTGTTTAATCTAAAAGGTAAGTTTGTAATTGATGAGATTAATGTGAATAAAGTGTAAAGTGTGGAATTCAGAAAGGGAGGGTCAATTTCCTTATTAATTTCCTTAGCGTCCGCCAGAGATTCGTTCATATTATCATCTCATAAGTTTTGACGCTCGATTGAAAGATATTGTTTTTATTAAATCAAATTATTAAACGAAGAAAGCTGGGACTATTTTTTGTTTTACTTTTTAATGTAGAAGACAAATGTATTAGAAACGATTCCATAGCAGGTATTGTTATGAATTAAAACAAAAAAATTTAAATTAAATAGTTGCCGCAGATTCGCCGCGTTTTGGGTAAATGTTTTCATGTAATGTAAGTACCGGTGGTTCGTTGTTTTTCTTTTAATAGTCGGTTACAAAGAACAGTTTCTAATCGTTTAATAAGAGATCAGTTCATTTTAGCATCGCATAATGTAGGACGCTAAAACCGGACATGATAAAACGTAAATTGTGACGAAATTTTTTCAGTGTAATAATACGTAAATAATGTTAATACAAGTAATGCAAATTGGCATAATAATATGTGCAGTAGATGTAAACATCACCTGAGTTAACTGCGCTAACTTATTTATACGAAAGTTACGACTGTTTTGTTTGTGTAACTCTAAGCTAAATGTTATAGTTAATTTTTGTAAATATAATCTGTAAACTAGAGGAAAAAGGAAAGTATAACTGATTTAAAACAATGCGTGGCGAGTGAGTGAACATATCGATTAAGGGCTGACGTGTTCGTTTTTTGTGTAAGTTTGCGTATAATCCGGAATACTAGAATGTTATGGTCGCAGTCAATGAGAATAAGCAGAATATTACTGGAGAGAAATCATTGTTTTCAAATAGTGAAGTGTAATGGTATTTGCATATAACTATATTGATCTAACACCCTTATTAACTGGATTAAACACGTATGTGTTTAGTCCAGTTAATAAGGGTGTCAGGTCAATATAGTTATAATGGTTATATATTTACCCGATCTTGACTTGGAGAGTGGGAGGACTTTTCAGGTAGAGGGGAAAATGCGAACTACATCATCTATAGATCTTGCCAATCGTGATGATGCTGCTCGTAGGAAATAAGATAGGATTTTATTACAATGAATAAATCTATCTGTAATGGCGTTCAAAAGTTACATAAGATGGTGGGTAAAAGTTTAGACATAATAAATTTATATGTGGCATCTGTCATTGCAAACCTACCATAATTTGGTGCAGAGGGGAATTTCTGCAATCAAAATATATATTAAGAATGTGTGAGAGAATATATAATTATTTCCACTACCAGACAACATTGCAGCCAGCAAGAGCCACGAAAGCCAACAAACCGGAAGTCCAAGACTTGAGTTTCGTCATTATTTGGGCTCATCAGTTAGACACACCCCAACTCAGGATTCGAAACCCGAGCCTCTTGTATACGAGACAAGCGCTCTACCAACTGAGCAAACGCACCACACACAAGAAAGTCTTATTAATTTTCATAGATCAAGCAACATTGCTGGCTGCAATGTTGTCTGGCAGTTGAAATAATTGTATATTCTCTCACACATTTTGAAAACGCGTATTGCTCGTTAGGATAGGCTTGTCGTGATGACATCTCTAGCGAGTATAAATTCTCACTAGTGAGACATCGACTTGGGTTAAGTCTGAATGCGATGATCACATCCTTTTTCGAGACGAAGTTAGGTGCATTCCACTATCGGATTTCATTGCGGGTTGCCTGATCTATGATAGTTAATAAGACTTTCTTATGTGTGACGCGTTTGCTTAGTTTGTAGAGTGCTTGCCTCACATGCAAGAGGCTCGGGTTTCGAATCATAAGTTCGGATGTGTCTAACTGATAAGCCCAAATAAGGGCGAAACTCAGGCCTTGAACTTCTAATTTGTTGGCTTTCGTGGCTCTTGCTGGCAGTGAAAATAATTATATATATATATATATATATATATATATATATACATAAGTAGCCCTGCTAATATATATATATATATATATATATATATATATATATATATATATATATATTAGCAGGGCTACCTGACGTTGCTCGGAGCCATAAAAGTAAACAAAAATAAAGTGTTTATTTTAAAATGAGAGAATATGATAAAGACTTTCCACGTTTTTCTCATGATACTAAAGGCAACTAATTAGAGATCATATTTAAACAGAGAGGGAGGATTTTACCCCTTTACACACATTGTGGACCCCGTAGAATTGAAGGGAATAGCAGTCTGGCCGCTATGAAGCCACTAATAGAGGGATGTGTATCGTACGCACGCATACATACACAAGCAAAGCAAAAATTACCGATGCATTGAATGAACCTGATGCCGGATGGAATTGGTTATTTAGAAACGCATTACTAACGTGAGGAGGAGATACTGTTTTGCAAGTATTACATAGTTTCACCTAACAAATTAATAACATGTTGCAATATCAGAAATTAATTACTGGTAACTTTGCCACTACGAAGCCATTCACACACAAATAAACACACTAACAAAACAAAAAAATAACCGATGAATTAATGAAGCCATGTTATTATGTTAGTAACCATTCATTTATAAAATGAAGGACTGGATTCTGGATTATGAGAATTATTAGAGCTCACCTAATCAGAATGGACGGACTTTAGCAGAAAGGCTCCATTATTTATGGTCAGATATTGGAAAGATTATGTAAGATCTATGTATGTGTGAGGCAGTTACGATCAGCGTAATCACATAATCCGTGGAACGTATAGAATTCTTCCGGATTACTACTGGTAGCAGTGGTAGGACTACTAAATATTTAGAGAGAAAAATAGGGGTAATTTTCTCTGTTCCGATTGTGTTGCTTGTAGGATATAATATAGTACTTTATTATCACGATTGAATGTGCCTGAAATGGTGCTCGAAAGATCACATTTGTATGTGGCATCTATTGTTGCAGACCTACGATACTTTTGTCCAGGGGGGAATTCCTGCGCCTACTGTATTAATATAGCGATATATATTGTATGGTTGATAGTTGTTGGCTGTTGGTCGTGGGCCAATGAAGCCTCGATGTTTATAAGATAGTGCCCAATAACGAATAGACCTGTATTTTAGTATAAATATTGAAAGAAAGATTTTCACAATAGATATACAAAGTCGAGCTTGCTCGGGTCTCAAGCCACAACAAATCTATTGACAAGACGAATGAATTAAATATAAAACACTTGGTTGGATGATCTCGATATTCTCGTTGAATTTATTTATGAATATATTCGTTCCTATTGATAATTATAAAAGTGTTGCAATTTAGCGGCAATGAATTTTTTTGATTTTTTGCGGCAATGAATCACGGACGCTTCTGTGTAGCTTAATTGCCATAGATATATTTTCATACTGCTACGACTACAGTTAATAATATATGTACAGTTTACATTTTTATTCATACAATCATTTTGGCTATATATGTGATATATATTTCAGTTACGAATTTGTCCATACTCAAGCTTCTTCAGACCACATCAAATCTATTGGGAAGATGAAATAAAAACATGAAAGCCTCTTTGTAGCTCATTTGGCATAGTTATATTTTCATGCTAGGTACCTCTCTTTAATATATATATATATATATATATATATATATATATATATATATATATAAGTGAACGTATCTGTCTGTGTGTCTGTCTGTGTGTCTGTGTGTCTGTCTGTCTGTGTACATTTCCCTACGCAATAACTCTGTCAATTTTTAGTCTATAGACTCGAAATTTGAAATACCGGGTACTGAGATTTGGGAAAATCGATTTGACGGGTGTCAGCCAGAAATTTGGCTGTTAAGGGGTCAAATTTCAACGATTTGACCTTTAAGAACTCTACCAAACTCCTCCGACAATTTTGGGTCTAGACACTTGAAATTTTAGATATAGGTTCCTTGAACCTGGATCTAACTTAATAAAGTGATTTGAGCCCGAAACAATAAATTTTAAGGGGTCATAATAGGGGTCAAATTTTAAAAAATTAACCATTTTTTTGGGTTTTTTTTTTGCTTTTTTTGCACAGCATACACCTCCAAACACCCGAGCAACGCCGGACACCCCTGCTAGTATATATATTCGATTGGCAAAATTTTAAAATAATTGCAAAGAAATGAACCATAGCGGAAATTCAGTCGACTAAAATAAGATGGAAAACGGAGTGATGAAAAAGGAAAATAAATGGGGGAAGTTTCATGTAACAAATATACAATTAAGTAAAATAAATAAGTCGATTAAAAACGAGATCGCTAAAATACACACGAAGCGTTTTTCGTTCAGACTAAATTTTCAAGGGTATAAGTCTGAAAAATTATTTTTTTAGAATATTAGGTAGTTGAACGGAGTAAGAGCGGAGAGGAGGTTAAAAAGCAAAATAAAACTGTGACTACCTAAATAATTCTAATTGAAGCCGGAGGTTTGTCTGCTTGCACAAAATAGGGAGTGTGGTAATGATGTCAAGTGCCTCGAGGATAGACAGGTGGAACTTTGTACATCCTCGATACAAAACAGAAAAACACTCCGGAGAGAATGCAAGACCACAATCCTTTTTATCGACTGAGTGTTGGCCGATGGACGATTCTATCGATTGAGACCTTCTGACCGGAAGACGCTGGGTAGTCTTGCCTATATAGACGGAACCACGCCGACATTGAAATTTGTAAATAATATTGCTTGATTGAGAGATAGGCAAGACATCCTTACAAAATGAGAGAAAGGCGGTTTTTGTGGAAAAAGTAATACGGAGGGATAGAGCACCAAAATTAGAAGACACCAGAGAGGAAATCTTATCACCAATAAGTTGGCCTTCAGGTCCAATCCAGGGTAACTTAAGGTATACCGGGAGTCTAGATGGACCATATTTTGGTAGCCCAGAAAAGGATTGAATTTTCTTATTAATAACTGTGTTAACTAATGGAGGTGGATATCCATTCATAATAAAAATCCTTTTAATGTTCTCAATTTCCGAATCAATGAAAGGTGGGGAACAAATAACAAGTGCGCGATGGATTAGGTTTCTAATAAGATTAAGTTTCCTGGTTGTGAGTGTTTAACATACTCTCCGCTCTTACTTCATTCCACTAATATTCTAAAAATATCATTTTTCAGACTTATACCCTTGAAATGTTTGTCTAAACGAACAGCGCTTCGGGTGTATTTTAGCGATTTCGTTTTTAATCGACTTATTTATCTTACAAAATTGTACATTTGTTACATGTAACTTCCCCATTTTTTTCCTTTTGCTCACCCCGTTTTCCATCTTATTTTAGTCGACTGAATTTCCGCTATGGTTCATTTCTTTACAATATATATATATATTTTATTCTCACAACATTTCTAATCTTAATTTTATTCTCACAACATTTCTAATCTTTATTTTATTCTGACAACATTTCTCATTATTTTATTCTAACAACATTTCTCATCTTTATTTCATTCTCACATCATTTCTCATCTTTATCTTATTCTCACATCATTTCTCATCTTTATTTTATTCTCACATAAATTCTAATCTTTATTTTATTCTAACAACATTTCTCATCTTTATTTTATTTAAACAACATTTCTAATCTTTATTTTATTCAAACAACATTTCTAATCTTTATTTTATTTAAACAACATTTCTAATCTATATTTTATTCTGACAAAATTTCTCATCTTTATTTTATTCTCACATCATTTCTCATCTTTATTTTATTCTCACAACATTTCTAATCTTTATTTTATTTAAAAAACATTTCTAATCTTTATTTTATTTAAACAACATTTCTAATCTTTATTTTATTCTGACAAAATTTCTCATCTTTATTTTATTCTCACAACATTTCTAATCTTTATTTTATTCTCACAACATTTCTCATCTATATTTTATTCTAACAACATTTCTAATCTCTATTTTATTTTAACAACATTTCTAATCTTTATTTTATTCTCTCAACATTTCTCATCTTTATTTTATTCTAACAACATTTCTAATCTTTATTTTATTTTAACAACATTTCTAATCTTTATTTTATTCTCACAACATTTCTCATCTTTATTTTATTCTCACAACATTTCTCATCTTTATTTTATTCTCACAACATTTCTAATCTTTATTTTGTTATCACAACATTTCTAATCTTTATTTTATTCTCACATCCTTTCTCATCTTTATTTTAATCTCACATCATTTCTCATCTTTATTTTATTCCCACAACATTTCTAATCTTTATTTTATTCTGACAAAATTTCTCATCTTTATTTTATTTTAACAACATTTCTAATCTTTATTTTATTCTCACATCATTTCTCATCTTTATTTTATCCTCACATCATTTCTCATCTTTATTTTATTCTCACAACATTTCTAATCTTTATTTTATTCTAACAACATTTCTCATCTTTATTTTATTCTAACAACATTTCTCATCTTTATTTTATTTAAACAACATTTCTCATCTTTATTTTATTCTCACAACATTTCCAATCTTTATTTTATTCTAACAACATTTATCATTATTTTATTCTCACAACATTTCTAATCTTTATTTTATTCTAACAACATTTCTCATCTTTATTTTATTCTCACAACATTTCTCGTCTGTATTTTAATCTCACAACATTTCCAATCTTTATTTTATTCTCAAAACATTTCTTATCTTTATTTTATTCTCACAACATTTCTCATCTTTATTTTATTCTCACAACATTTGTCATCTTTATTTTATTCTCACATCATTTGTCATCTTTATTTCATTCTCACAACATTTCTCATCTTTATTTTATTCTCACAACATTTCTCATCTTTATTTTATTCTAACATCATTTCTCATCTTTATTTATTCTCACATCATTTCTCATCTTTATTTCATTCTCACAACATTTCTCATCTTTATTTTATTCTCACAACATTTCTCATCTTTATTTTATTCTCACAACATTTCAAATCTTTATTTTATTCCCACAACATTTATCATTATTTTATTCTCACATCATTTCTCATCTTTATTTTATGCTCACATCATTTCTCATCTTTATTTTATTCTCACAACATTTCTCATCTTTATTTTATTCAAACAACATTTCTCATCTTTATTTTATTCTCACAACATTTCTCATCTTTATTTTATTCTCACAAAACTTCTTATCTTTATTTTATTCTAACATCATTTCTCATCTTTATTTCATTCTCACAACATTTCTTATCTTTATTTTATTCTCACAGCATTTCTCATCTTTATTTTATTCAAACAACATTTCTCATCTTTATTTTATTCTCACAACATTTCTCATTTTTTTTTATTCTAACAACATTTCTCAGCTTTATTTTATTCTCACAACATTTCTCATCTTTATTTTATTCTCACAAAACTTCTTATCTTTATTTGATTCTCACATCATTTCTCATCTTTATTTTATTCTCACAACATGTCCAATCTTTATTTTATTCTCACAACATTTCTCATTATTGTATTTTAACAATATTTCTCATCTTTATTTTATTCTCACAACATTTCCAATCTTTCTTTTATTCTAACAACAATTCTCATGATTTTATTCTAACACCATTTCTCATCTTTATTTTATTCTCACATCATTTCTAATCTTTCTTTTATTCTAACAACATTTCTTATGATTTTATTCTTACAACATTTCTCATCTTTATTTTATTCTCACATCATTTCTATTCTTTATTTTATTCTCACATCATTTCTCATCTTTATTTTATTCTAACAACATTTCTTATCTTTATTTTATTCTAACAACATTTCTCATCTTTATTTATTCTCACAACATTTCTCATCTTTATTTTATTCTAACACTATTTCTCATCTTTATTTTATTCTGACAACATTTCTCATCTTTATTTTATTCTCACATCATTTTACATCTTTATTTTATTCTCACAACATTTCTCATCTTTATTTTATTCTCACATCATTTTACATCTTTATTTTATTCTAACATCATTTCTCATCTGTATTTTATTCTTACAACATTTCTAATCTTTATTTTTTTTCACAACATTTCTCATCTTTATATCATTCCCACATCATTTCTCTCCTAATTTTATTCTAACGCAATTTCTCATCTATATTTTATTCTCACATTATTTCTCATCTTTATTTTATTCTCACAACATTTCTTCAGCTGAAAGTGTTAGGGTACATCGGCTGAAACGCTGTAAGAATAACATCTACGGAATCAATATAAAAAATGAACGATTTTACCGATTGTCATCGACAATGAAAATGTAGGAATTTTAAACATTCTGACGCCTGGTCACCCTGCTAGTATATATATTTATATATATATGAATGTGTGTGTGTGTGTGTGTGTGTGGTATTTATCTACATAATTAGCTGTTTGTTACTCAATAAAACAAAAACGGAATCTGACACAAAGTCATTCAATATTTTCCCGTTAACTTATTTTGTATTTTCTTGTTCGTGATTAGTTATTATTGTTGCACTATATTTCAATATTTTATCAGTTTCAACATCGAGACAATCATGGGTGTCCGACACGTGCCCGTTCTACTCGTTTATGTTCGTTTGCCAGCCGGTCTTCAACGAGGGCAGCTGCCTCAATTGGGCCATACCGGTATAGCAGCCAAAAGACACACGAGGAAAAACAAACAAGTAATGAGATATGCGTCTGCTTTGGATGGATGCTGGCAAAATAAACGTCTGAACAAATACTGATAGGAATCGACCTAGCCATCTTGGATAGCCATTACTTTTGTGTCTTATCGCCAGAAAGAAACTCGGGGAATGCTTCATCAGTATAGCGGCGGCAGTGATCGTGGATCATATCGCTAGTCTGGATAGGGGGCAGTTGCGGTTGGGTGCTTGGCGGGTAAAGGCGAGCTTGGTTATGGATGCGTGGGGTAGAGATCAGGAGTTGCGGATTGGGGCTGATGATACATGGCGGACAGGTTGTCTAAATTAGATAATCCACAGAGGACGCCGCCAGCGATAAATATCTTCAGAAAGAGAAAGGGTCGACGTGTGACGAAGTGGAACGGGTGGTTATTGTCACGTGACACCGTCATAGAAAAGACACTGGAGATCGTTGATTGGTTGTGTTCTACTAGTTTTTATCCAGTCTAGCGATAATAGGTGGTTTGTGAGATTAATACTTAAATATTAGAGATATCTGTGTATGAAGTGAAAACCGATATAATTCTAGGGCACGGAAAGAGGTGTTGTTTAAATTATGTCGTAGAAGAGGAATAGAATCAGGAGAACTAAAGAATCAAACAGAGGTGTTAAAGAGGGAACGATACATATAAAGAAATATAAAAATCAACCTTCTCATCTATCGAGCTATCTATCCCACTTTCGATATATATATATATATATATATACATATATACATATATATATATGTATATATGTATATACATATGTATATATATAATTAAATATTATTACGTGCATATAGCTCTTTAAAAACGCAAAAATAGCGAAAAAACATAAGAGCGTATTGATGTTGTTAATATCGCTAAAAACGCCACCAATAAATCTTAAATTTAAAAGCGACGAAAACAAAACATGCATTCAAGTAATGAATCATCGTAGTTCATTTGGTATATTACCAGACTGTGGATACTGGTGTCATGAGTTCGTATTAACTAATACTGATGACGTTAGAAAGCTAGAAACATGAATGTCGATGAGTATACATTTTTAGAACGTAATAATATTTAATAATAAATAAATACGTTCCATAACAATAAGGGGCGACACGGCGCTACGGTTAGAAGCTACGACTCTCGTTTGTGCGATAGGGTTTCGATCCTGGCTTGAGGTAGTTGCTTGTCTAGCGGCACTGATGGGCTGCGAAACAGTACTGTATGAGGGTAACTATATATATATATATATATATATATATATATATATATATATATATATATCACTCTTTTTGGCAATTTTATAAGTTTCTAATCTCAGCGACTATTGATCAAAATTTAACAAATGAAGCTCGTTAGAAAGGTAATGACCTGAATTGTGTAGTGGGCTATGTGACATTTGCCATATAGGTAACATACTAAGGGGATCATCTATCATTCAAGACCTATTTTTGGCGCTTTTTTACAGGCATAAAATGTTTCAATCATAGTCATTTGTTTTCCTAGTTTTGCATATGAATTACAAAATATCTGATATTTCCCCAAACCCCTGGCCTTAATAGAAGGGAAGACTAAAACTCGTTGCTGTGGTTTCAAATGATCTGAAATAACAGCAAGGGGAGACTTGATTCAAAATATTTCTCATATATTATATCCCCCCCTTTGGCTTTCATACGTAAAGTAAATTTCACAGTGTATAAAGATTATTTTATACTGGCGATATTTATAATCGTACCATGTTTCCAAAAGAGGAGAGATATATCATAGCAACAAGTTTTAGTCTACGCTCCATCAAGGCCAGAGGTTTTAGGAAATGTATATATATATACATTGTAAATCGCCATATATATTTTATAACTTAGGCATAAGCCTGATGAATCCTAGCGTGGATGAAACGCGGTATATTCTGTGTAGCTTAATCGCCATATATATTTTATAACTTACTACCTAGCTCTACCTTCGTATTGAGCACTGTTGAAGTAAATACTTAAAGTTTACGCATAAAGCTATACTTTCGTATATTAACTTATGTGATTAAATGAAGTAGTCATATATACGTATATATATGTATGTGTGTGTGTGTGTGTGTGTGTGTGTGTGTGTGTGTGTGTGTGTGTGTGTGTGTGTGTGTGAATTTGGATATATAGACAAATGATATTAAAAAAACCCGGAGTATTTTCTTTGAGGAGACATAAAAGTTTTTTTTTCTTTTTGAATAGTCCATTTAGTATTTCGATCAAATTGGTGCATATAAGTTCTGTGAGTTTCTGGTTTCACGTTTTTTGTTTGCGAGTACTTTCGATACGATTCATCAAATCATCATCATGCGCGATTAGTCTTAATACGTTTGCAAATTTCTTTACAATACAGTTTTTGACGGCTAGTAATTTATCACTTTAAAATGAACGTCTGAACTAATGAAATGTTCATTACGAACGAGATCATGTGCAAAGCGCGTGCAAAACTCCAAATAATTTTCTAACGGTTAAGAATTTGGTAATGATAATTACTACACTATGCTAGACACGTTTTGTGACTAGTTTTGTAATATATAATCTTATGGGACATCTAGTTTAATGTAAATGGCTCCGAGAAATTTTTATCTTTTTTAGTTCGTACCGTGATGTGTGATTTTTTTTTTATTATTAGGCAAAGTTTGTTTATATTGAGCATATGGAATCATGTTTTCTAAATGTTGTCAAATTAAGTTAGTTTCGGAGAGATGCAAGGTCACCAAGGTCACTAACAGGAAAGTGTTGTGGTATTAAAACCGATATAACTTTTGTATCGTTTTTCCAACGTGCGTAAAAATCGATATATAAAATTGGTGTCGTCTCTTGTTTGTTTAGAAAAATGAATGATTGTTAACTACGAAGTTTAAAGTGTTCAGTGTTTCATAATTCATGCTGAATTTTGTTTGAATTTTATTGAAAATATAATACATCAATATAAATCTCACAACAACTATAACAATAATGTTATAGTTGTTGTGAGATTTTTATTGATGTATTATATTTTAGAGGGTTTTCATCTAATTGAAAGTTCGGATACATTTGGTTACAATGGATTAAATACAATGGATTATAATGATAGGTAGTTTTTGTTTTATAAAAGAGTCAACACTTATCAAAGTTTGGAAGCCACTGGAGGATAAGGGTTAATGCGTGTACGATAGTCAATGGGACGATGTCATAGTGATCGTTAGTAGTGGGCATTTGGTAAATTGGATTACTTAAGGGATAACTCATCAAGAACTTATTCATGTTCGACTTAAAGACGACCATATTGTAGTCAGTTAGAAAGCAGGAAAACAGAGCAGAGTTTCATAGGTGTGCAGTTCTAAGAAAGAAGCTTTGTTCATGAAATCTACGTTTAGGTTTAGGCACAAATAAAAAAAAGTGGTTTCAGATAAATAAGTCTTTTTAATGAAAGTCAGGCAAGAGGGACCATAGATTTAAGCTCAGACGAGCACTTGCTATGAAAATAACAATAAAGCAAAGACAGGCTCGCAACATCTTTTCTGTGGGAAGGGCATCCCCCACTAGGATACGAAGTCTATTTTGAACTCTGTCAAGGCAGAATAAATTTATTCTAGCAGCTTCGCTCCAAATGTAGCAACAATACTCCATCATACGACGTACTTGGCTCTTATACAGGTAGAGAATTGCATCAGCGTTGAGATATCTACTGGGGTGGTAGAATGATCCCACCATTTTTCTAGCAGCCTTGGCAACGGATTTGATGTACGTGCTCCATTTTAGATCAGGAGTAAAGGTCAGACCCAGAAGTGTGTTAAAATATAGTAGTAGTAGTGTTAAAATTTCTTCTTATTAATTTAATTTGTTCGTCTACAATATAATTCAGTGTAACCACAGTTTACACTTTTTTTGGCAAAAACTTGTGGAGATAAAATAATCCATGAACAAGAAACTTTTAGATGTGATATTTGCGTTTAATGTTAATCTTATGTCAAACGATTCCCCCCAAAATAAATAAATAAATAATATATAATTCGGTGTATTTGTAAAATCGTAACTTATATATCGGGGTCTTTTTGGCTTTTATGTGCCTCCATCGAGACCAGCGGCATCTGCGACAGAACATTGCGAAACTGAAACAAGATCATATAAAGTTGACTTTTATAGAAACTTTAAATCAATGTTTTCCTCTTATTCAACGAATATTTGGTAGCTTGTGTAGCAATCTTAAAACGCCGTTATCATTTATCGCGATGTTCCTTCAAAGAAAGAATCCATATAAAAAGGAAATTTGACACGAGCGTTTTCTATGTAAAGACTTTCAGTGAGTTTGCAATTTGCATAAGATTTAATTTGTGAGGCAGTGTAATGGTTTATATTTCAGTCCATCTTTTAATTTTTCACAACCTTTGTATCGACGATTACCATTCAATTTTGAAGAACATATTTGTCTTTTTCGCAATATTATGAAAATTCAAGGATACAGATCTAAGGAATAAATTGCAATGTGTACATTTTTCTCATAAAACACGTTAAAATAAAATGTCTACATTAACTAAAGAAATGCAAAATACGTATAAGATTTATTAACTGTCAGTGGTTGTTTAGCATGAATCTTTTGTTCGCTGTCTGATTTGCGTACAAGTTTCTAAAGTCATTCTCGATCAATCATCTTATTTGTATTGATCTCTTGCCACTTGATTACTCAATCTTTGACTTCAGTTTTCTTTCAGCGTTACAATCTACTTTTATATACATGTGTCTATCGATGCAACAAACAAGTATGCAAATTAGATGGCATAATAAGTGTCAAAGAGTATACATCAGACTAGCAGAAAAATCTTACCACTTTTCAGTTGTTGAAAGATTGTTTATAATGATATTAGTTAGCTGATTTTAAGGGAAATAATATGAGAACAATCATCTCTCATATTTGTTTCATTAAAAAAAATAAAATACGAACTGTATGAAATTTTATCTATCATCTATATATTATTACACATGAATTAAAACGGCTCATTTGATTTGACCTTTTTCTCAAAACCGTTAGTCTTAAGCTAACATTTTATACATTTTCTAGAATCAAATAAATATATATATGAACATAATTACTTTATAAATATTTTAATATAAACATAAATATATAATCCATTCTAACCTTCTCTCATCAGTGTAGCGATATATAAGTCTACCACAGCTCGACGGATTCGAACGCAATATAAGGTATTGTGTACAGTATATATATATATATATATATATATATATATATATATATAGTGAGTGAATGAGAAAAGTCTATATTCCAAAGTTCATGATGTTGACCATCTTGTAATTTATTCCTTTAATTAAGTTGGTTTATACAATTCTTGACAGTATCTGTTTCGTAGCACAAAATCAATCAATTATTATATCAATCAGTGAATCTATTATGCCCTTAACTCATCAGAAGAAATAGCAACAATCAATCCATCAAAAGGAAATAAAGTGTGATTTGACATGATTAAAAATCCGAAAATTCGAAGAGAAGCTGTGAATACCTAATAATATGTTTCCATTACGCCATTTTGAATGGATTGATTATTGCAAATTGTACGCACTATCAGTCACGTCATCATTTTGTGTCTACGTGTAATCGCGTGTACTTTTTACGAAAGGCCCTAGTTACTTGAATTGAACTATAGAATCAGCGTTTTTTTTTTAGTTTTTTAAAACTCTTTTTGTTAATTCTATTATTTAGAGACATCCATACATTTTCTTGAAAATAGGCGCTAAAATAGAGTTTATCCTCCCCCTAGAAATAAACATCTTTTAACAATTATAATAGTTTCAAGTTGTTGCTGAATTTGCTATTTTATAATTGCTAATAGTAATTTTTCATATTATATGAAAAGAGTTTTTTAATTGGAAAACCTTACTAAAAACGCTATCTATAAAACATCATATCGCGGAACATGGAAATTTTTATCTAATTTAAAACTTTGTAAAACTGAATAATTTCTTTAGAATTCTGTTTTTGTTGTAATTTAACAAATTATGATATATTATGTTAAGGAAAAAAACTTAATTTTTTTCAAACATAACATCCTTTTTCTATTTACAACATCAAAGTACATAAATTTTGTAATGGTTACATATATATATGTATGTATATATATATATATATATAAATATATATATATAAATATATATATATAGATGGATAGATAAATAGATAGATATTGTTTTAACAAAATCAAGACATCAAGGAATATATTGATAGCACCAAATAGTGTATTTCATCGTTAGTTACAATTGTTTCAAGACGATTCGGACAAATTAAAACATTATATCGTTTGAAAATTTTCACAAGAAAAGCCTTTCGTCAGACATATTGAATAAAAACAAATTAACAATGAACAGTATGGGGTCCATTTTCCTTATGTGGAAAAACATGGGAAAATATTTTACCTGCATCTCATCCTTTCAATTTTTTTTTAAAGATTTATACATTTACCTATTTTCGTATCTCTATTAAAAATTTTTTCAATTAAATTATCATACAACGTTACCACTAATTAACTATGTTCACTTAATATCTTTTACTAAAACTATTCATTAATTTCTTAAATTAAATTTCTTTATTTCTTTATTTAATTTAAATTATTTTTTAATACGGACTAGTCAACTAAGTCTTCAGCTATATTGTGTCGATTCTATGTTATTTCGTATCTGGAATTTACTTTGTTTATTTACAAAAAGATATTGGCTAACCTATTTATGTAATTTCAAAAAGCGGTTTTTGTTTAAAACGTTTCCATAAGGAAAAAAATATATCTATATTCAGTGCAGTCTCATTCTTCACTTAAAATTAAGGATCTAAATTTATTTTATATTTTTTATTTTCTTTCCGTTTCTAACTCTAAAGATTTACGATGACAGGATATTTTAAATATTGAAAGGATCTGTACGTTCGAAATTTTAAAGATTTTGTTGAATTATAAGTTACCAGAATCCTAATATGTATTCAAAACGTTGAAAGGGGTGCAGCTCAATACGTTCGATATTTTAATGTTTTTGCAGTTTGGCAAATTCCTAATATGCATTTATGATTTATTTATTAATTACACAAAACCGATTAAATATACACTAACCTATTCAAATTATAAGTTTGTCATACATATCTTAATGTTGATCCTGATTTTATTACCAAAGATTTAACCTACGTTTGCCATCCAGCCATAATTTTCTGAGGGTATTTATGGCTTTAATTCAAATAATATCAATTCAGGAATTAGTTCTTAAATATTTATCTAATAATAATACATATCCTATTAATAAATATTCTATTAATTAGCATATTATTTAGCTCCATATGCGTTTTACTCCAAAAAAAGTGGAAGTCCACCTTGGTTTTTGGTTTTTGGATTTAGTCGTTCAGATGAAGAATATCATTTAATAAGCTATAATTTTTCAAGTTTTTCTGATCTAAAAACAGTATCAATTAATCCCCATTCTTTAATTACTAATATTGTTTTGTTTGTTTTTAAATTTATATTGCTAAACTTTGTTAAGCTATTTTATTGATCTAGAAGCAGTTTCATCTATTTCACCATTAATATAAGTAAAATTGTGTTTCTAGTTTTGAAACAATATTGCTAATCTTTGTTATATATATTGAATTATTTAAACACTTTAGCTTTATAAAATGTTGCAATTTTTATGGACCTAAATTTATTTTGTTTAGTTTTCGCAACATGAAATATAGAGGAAATAGAACATCTTAAAATTATTTCCCTAATATATTTAACAAAACCACTTTTAATAAGTAAGTTAATTTTAAAATGAATAAGAGTCGGAAATTTGATGAAAATCTGACCATTAGTGGATATTTGCTAGATTTTTTAAGCATGAGTGTGTTTACGGCTTCAAAATGATCACTACATAGGAACGTTATTTTAAGGCGTCGATAATGTAAACACGATTTTAGTTTCGTATTTTCAAATTTGTATGCTGTAATTTTTTTTTATTTTAAAATATTGGCAGTTTATTTGAAGCTTATTCTTTTAAATGATACAAAATTAGTGTAATAATATTAAATGAATTACACTTACATTGTGTTACATATAGGAGGGGTAAATATGTGGCGCGCGTTAGAGGTACCTAATATACATACACACATGTGTGCGCGTGTGTGCCTGTATGTATATAATAAATTACCACACGTTAATACTTGTTATCATAGATGTTTTCTTAATTTTCTTCTTACGTCCCTGTCATGTTTCTTCGAGCAGTCTTCTGTCAGAAATGTATTTTGTTATTCTTTGGTCGCGTCTGTTATTCAAATAACTTCACCGTTGATATGATTCGGTTATTGGCCATATATGAAGTGTCCATATATGGGATCTTTACGTCTGGTTTATGATTTGCATGTCACCATTTTGACTAATGCGTCTCTCTTGCTTAATATTTTCTTTCTCCTTGGATGATATTATCGCCATTTTTTCATTAGTCCTAACTGTTTATGCTTTATGCATTTGCGCGCACATATGTGTGCGTATTGAATGAGGTAGACTTATAACCCTCGTAAATATATAAAACCGAAGTAAATAAATCGACAACATCCGTTTTACGTGTTGCCCACGCCTTGTATAAATTACGTTGCTCTTCAAAATTAAAGGCCGAAACTTTACACTATGTTATTTTAAAATCATATTCGGAGATACGGTTCTTGCATAGGTAAGCAGAAATTAGTACTGCGGACAGGATGGAATAATTATGATAATCTAAGTAAAAAATATTGCTGCGGAGAGGAATGTTATGGACCCCGCGGGTTTCTTGTTTGAACAATCCATCATTGCACATGAAAACACATATGAATAAACAGTTCGAAAAAGAAAGTGCATAGAAAATTATTAGATTACGCTTAATGAATACATATTCAGAAAGCATTGTCTAATAATTTCCTACGGAATCCTATTTTCAAACTGCCTGTTTATTGATATGTGTGCGCATGCGCCCACGTATGTATTTGCGTGTGCTTGCATACTAACGAAGACACACACTTAAGAAGTGGAAATGCGAAGGGTATTAATATCGCCGATATTCTTCCAATTCCTAATTTCTACATTGATCTTATATATACATTTCATTGACTGTAAAATTACAAATTGAGTTTGAAACAAAGCAATAAAAAATTAAAAATTACACCCAAAAAATTTAGGCATGAAGCCAAATTCGACATCGAGCTTAATTAAAATTTCAAAATAAAGTAAATGTTATATTGCACAATCGTTGATAAAACTAACGAGTTTGACGAGATCGCTATTTTTTTTTTTTTTTTTTTACAGAATTTGGGTTTCATGCATAAGCGGAAATGAATAAAAATATTTCATTTTATTGTATAAACCATTGTGTTATTTTGTTTATGTCAAACAAAATTGCTTTACAAAGTTCGCTCCTTAGAATATTCGAAACATTATTTTAAATCGATTAACATACCATAATATAATATGACAAACCAATGATTATTTGTAAACCTAACAACAGACGCTTTTCGTCTCATAGATATCACTTTGGTGTAGGGAACTACTATCTTGAACATAATTTGCAGGAGTACTATGTAGAGAGTTAAGAAGCCGACCGGCCAGTATGGAGTAAGTTGCACAATTTTGTCAGTCCGCAAAAGGGGATACCCTCTTTTGCCTCAGCACTAGTTAAGAATAGCTAAGTACGGTAAAAGTTTAATTGCTTTTTAATTGTAATATATTGTGATCATATTGTGATCATATTGTGATCATATTGTAAATAAAATAGTTAAGATTCTTTTATATATATTACAATCTGTGTTGCGCGTTGGTTGATGTGCTTCAACATCAAGACAAGGTCTGCCACCTTCCCAGCCAGAACTCATTCTCAAGATGTCATCCTCACAGAACGGAAAAGCAGCCCAGAAAAGGACACATCCAATTCTAAGTATGACTTTATATAACACTATGGGTCGGTCATAATAGTGACCGACCCATAGTGTTATATAAACGTAAGAGACTAGTAGCAGATGCACGAGTCCAAATGTGGCAACAATACCCCACACATGGGCGAATGGTGGCATTGTAGAGGCATAGGATACTCTCCGGCGTAAGTAATTTTCTAGCACGGTAGAGAGAGCCAACTTTTTTTGCACCAGCTTGCCAATGCCCTCAGTATATCTGTTCCAACTCATGTTCCCCGTGAACGTTAAGCCGAAGAGTTTGAACGAAGTACTTTCAGGTAATGTTCTACTAGTCATAGCTATTAGTGGTTTCTTGTAGTTATTAAAACATAGAAGCGTAGTCTTGGCAGCATTGGATATGACCATCCATTTTGTTCCTATTCCACTGTAGACTGGAGGTCTTCCTCTAGGGTTTCCGCCATTTCCTTGGATACGTGTTCATTCGTTTTCCCCTCGTGTCTGTTATAGAACGTGGTGTCATCAGAGACAATTTTATCCGGGAGGTCATTTATGAATATCAGGAATAATAAAGGTCCAAGTATCCACCCATGAGGTACACCCACATTTATATCATATTGTTTTGATGTACGACCATCGATAACAGCCTGGATTCTTCTCTTATTTTAGAAGTATATAATTATGTTAAATATTCGTCCAGTAACACCAAAGGATCTCATTTTCATGAGAAGACCATCGTGACAGACCGTGTCAAAGGCCATAGATATATCTATGTTACTGCCCTATCCTTTCCGCTTTATCTAATGCATGGTATATACGTTTAGAGATTCAGACTCCCCCAATAAAACGCACTTCGTCAAAACTCTATTTCTGACCGTTAAATACATTCATTTTTTCCCAATGCATACTATGTATTTGTCTAAAACTCTTTTTCGGTTTTCTGTTTCTACCTAGAACCTTATTTTATACTTTAAATACGTATATAATTTTCTTTTAAAAACGATGTATGTATATGAATAAAAATCATAAATGTCCCTCCATGCAAAAAAAACTCTATATTCAAAACGATGTTATACATTTCCAGTGTGTTCAACGATTGGTCTCTGATCGAATTCTCAACGCTCACCATAAAGTTCAAAATCCTAAAATGAGCAGCAAAAGGTGAGAAGGGACCTAATTCTGGCACGCATCATAATCAACAAAAATATAAGTCTACCTATAGAGAATTTTTCGCCTTAATATTTAGTTGCGGTCTCCGCAGTTACCCACTGAAGATGTACTGTTATAAATGTTAACATCAATAAAAGAAACCAACATTGTTTTCCCAGTCTCTGCTCCTCGGAAATAGTCTTTTATATAAGGTCGAGATGATGCCTGTCAAATTCAAGTTTAAAGTCACTATAGGAACACATTCTGGCGATAATGATTTCAAACATTAAAATTTGATAAAGTTTGTACTCATTTATTATCTAAATAACTGCAAAGGAAGTAACAGAAGACTAAATCAATTTGCCTTTTCACTTGCCATTTAGAAATAGATCGCAACTTGTTGAAAAGAAAGGCATTTGAATACAAATGCTAAATATTTGTCCATGAAATAAAACAATATTGCAAAATAGAACTATTTGTTATATTTAAATTAAGACAGTTATTGAATTAAAAAAACAATAACGAATAATTGATAGAATGTCCTTTTCAAAACACAGTACTTTACGACTATATATATATATATATATATATATATATATATATATATATATATATATATATATATACAAAATATGGTCGAATCTGTAAAGTATATCGTGGGAGAAAAGGGTCCAACTTTCACAGTTATTTCTTTAAACGAAACTTTACGACGAATATTCTTTTCACACAATAGAATAGGGAATATAGCATAATTATTTTTTGTTTTGTATTCAAATTTAAATTTCCGATTAGGTTTATACAGATAAACAAATACAATCAACAACAACAAAAACACTTTCCTGGCTCCCGAATTAGAATCAAAATCTTATCTCGAGAGAGGGTCTCCTTCTTCCGCGATCTCAACGCTTTTGTCGCGTATCCTAAGCGCGTAGTTCTAGTAGGGGATTGGAATACCATCCTTGACCCCAGGATAGACAATAGTAAGAGGAGAAGCTAGAGGGTGGGAAAGGTGTGAAGCCAGTTTGGCATATCTGATGCCTAGATGCGATCTGGTCGACAGCTTCTGCATCGGGCACCTAGGGCAAAAGATGTAGACGTGGACCAATACCGTTGAATCCTACTTAAACACCTATTTAAATAGGATGCTAGTTAAAAGAGGGGAAATAGAAATCTTAGAATGTCCCACTTTCCACTGGCTAGGTCAAACTGATCATAAACTATGTATGCCCTGCTTGAAATCAAGTAGTCTGTGTAAACTAGGCGGGTACTGGAAGTTGAATACCTCTTTGCTTGAGATACAATACTTACGGGAGAAACTAGTTCGACTCATCCACGAGGCTGTAGTGTGAGCGATTACCGCTTGTAAATGGTGGGTTAGCCTAAAATCTAAGATTAGGAACGCCCAGTGTCTTACGCTAGATAAGGCCAGAAAGAATAAGCACCTAGAAGAGAGGATAGCTAGGGCGGCGCGTGAGGGGGATAGCGTTAGTCAGGAATTAGCTAAGCAGCACCTTCGACACGAGGCTAGCGAGCATTACGAATACCAATTAAGGGCTTGGCTTATAAAAGTATCAAACGAAGCCGTGAACTCGGACGTGTATGTGCGAAGGGAGGTCTCCATGTGTGGCTCGGATAAGTGCATCGCGAGTGTCAAGCAGCCGGATGGACGCACCTTGAGATCGACTCGGGAGATCTGCGAGGAAATTCAAGAACATTTCGAAGAGTGATTTAGACAACAGCTCGGTTTCCCTGCCCACGATTTTGGCAACAATTTGGCCGACTCTCCTTACCTTCAAGTGACTAGATTGACTGGTTGCGGAGAGCAGAATGGCAGCGCGCGAGGTTTTGACTGCGCTGAAGTAGATCGGCTGCAACAAATCGCTTCATAACAACATGCACCTGATCCGTACGATTTTAGATAGACGGATAGAAGACGAAACGGAAGCCGCGCTAGTCAATTTGGATCAGTCCACAGCTTTCGATCGAGTCGACCATCACTTCCTGGCATCTTTTTTAGAGACCGCCTGATTCAAACCAGATTTTCATAAATGAATCTCCGTGCGGTACCGCGCGCTGACGACAGTGGTACAGATAAAGAGAAAGCGTTCGAAGTCTTTCGCCATCTCCCGGTCGGTGTGTCAGGACATTCCGCTGTCGCCCATGCTTTACGTCATTGTGTTGGAGCCGCTACTTCGCAAGCTAAGGCGTAGGGAGACAAGTCCTGTTCTTCGCGGTATCGTTTTGCGTTTTTGTTCGAGTGGCCGGGTCTCCGCATTCGCCAATGACATCACCGTCTTTGTGTCGTGCTTCCAAGACATCGAGGTGGGGACAGAGGAGCTCACGCAGTACGAAAAGATCACTGGGGGCAAAATAACCCGCAGCAAGTCGGTCGGTCTGCGGTTGGGGACTTAAAGCGGCGCCACTACTTTCCCAGCACCCTTCAACCGGACGGATACTCGGTTGGGATCATAGGTGTATGGTTGGGACCGGGTATCCAGCTCGAAAGAATTGGTCGGAGGTATGGCCAAAGATTAAAGCCGCGGTCGACTCGAAGGTTCGAAGGAAACTTTCCTTAAAGAGTAGAGTATGGGCGTACGCCACTTAAGTCTTCCCTTTCCTCCGTTTCCGACTTGCAGTGCTCCCTGTGCCTGCGAATTACGTAAAATTCCTCCAGGGCCTACTGTCCTCGATTCTTTGGAACAAGGGGAGACGCTTGGTCCGTAGACAAGTTTGTATTCAACCTCCTCAACGTGCGATTGAATGAGAAGCATTTTTTTTGTAAACATTTTGTTCTGGAAATAAACTATATAAATCAAAATCTTATATCAGTGTTTTCTATCACAGAAGGCCACTCTTCAAACGATTACTTCCTCTTTTCACAGGAATTTATTTTATTGTTCATAAATTATCACGCACTTGCCTCACATCTGATCCTCGTTAGAACTAGCACTATTAATAAAACATCTATGTGAGTTTAATAAACTACTAAACTTCAAAGACACCTGTCAAAATTCGTGCCTAATTGCATTATTAATTTATAAATTACATTTATTTAAGCGAAGGCAGTTTTCAAAATTTCCAAAACAATAGTAAAAACTGAATTCTATGAGTTGTTAAAGCATTTCTTTCTGATTGGAAAATATATTGTATGAACAAAGCAATAACTCGATAAAGATTGGGTTACGAGGTGATATGCCTGCTTTAAATGCGACCATACAGACGCAAATTATGCTGAGTGCTCTGGTTGCTCAAGTTGCAGCTGTTCTGGAAAACATAAACAGTCCACAAACTCATTTTGACCGAGCATAGATGGAAGTGAGGTCAAAGGTATTAGAGGGCGGTATATTCTCCATTTCTGTATAGAAATATCGTCAATAATAAAGCTATGTTCAGAGTGGGTGCCGCGTTTACTAACAGTCGATCATAAACAACAGTGCATCGACGGTTCAAAGTATTGTTTACAATTGTTTCAAGCGCAAGAAAATGTTTTTGCATCAATATGTAAAAATAGATTAAATCGATTATTGATGTATTTAAAAAAAAAGAATATAAAAAAACCCTCTTTTTCACCAACAAAATTCAAACGTCTTATGGCTATTTATAGACCCCAAAAATGCCAGAGGAAAGGATATTTAGCTTAAATGAAGAAATAACATCGAAAATTGAATGGTACGTTAAAGTTAAAGACGAATCATTCCACAAAACGTGCATTGTTAAAGAAACGTTAAAATATATATATATATATATACATACATACATATATATATATATATATATATATATATATATATATATATATATATATATATATGGGAACTATTAATGAATACGGCCGAATTTTGCGAAAAATTTATTGTTTCAATATTTAAGCTCATGATTAATTAAGTAATGTGTTACTTCACAAAATTGCACAGCTTTATATTCTCTTCAAATGAGTAAAATCAAGATATAATAATTCTAAAACTTATGTCTAGAGTTATAATTTTAATTTTAAACAAAATCTATTATATGATTTTGATATTAACATATGTCTCTATCTCTCTCTTTATACATATATATATATATATATATATATATACATATATATATATATATGTGTGTGTGTATGTGTATGTGTGTGTGTGTGTCTTCTAAAACCCCGTTAAAATACTCCTAAGTCACTGACATTTGGAGGATATTTATAAATTAATGTTTTATAGCAATTATAAAAGTTTGAAAAATATTAGATGTATCTGGATTTTTACGAAAACGTCCACTCATCTGTAAATGTAAGAATGCGAACTGTAGCCGGCCTAAATTTACAACGTCCTCAACAGAAGCAACTATTAGTCGGAACACCGTTTGGCTAGAACGAGCCTTTTCACGATCTGACCAGCTTGCGGGGCGAACGTTGTCTCCAGAGGGACACGTAGCAAGGCAAAAGGGGTAAACACGTGGATTCTCTTTAATTCATTCGATAACAATCACTGATATTTCATTTTTACGCTGTATCTCATTTATGGAATATTGTGTGCATTCGTTTTGTTTGCAATTTTCACATTGAGGAATATACAATGGTTTACGCCGAACATATTTCTTCATCAGTCAGACTCCTGTTCTTTGAATTTTTGACCTCAGTTGTGACTGCTACACCATCTTTGACCCCTGTACCAAAAACTAAAGCTTTTACGAATTATTTACCCTTAAGCACATTAAAATTGCTTCAAAATTCATAATGATAAGTTAGTTTAGGATTAAATACTAACCATGTAAATACATAAATATCTTCACATATCCAACTTTATAACTTTTTTAACTGCAACGAACTCCGTGTAGCAGTCAGCAATCACTAAAATCCACATTAAGCTCGATTTCATTCACATTTGGCATCGTGTAGGGGCAGGTCAATATAAAACTTACATTTTAAACAATATGATAATTTTTTTCATGTAATTATACACAATATATTGCTGTTATGACCAAGATGGATTCCAATTCGTTTCGGAATTTTTTTAGATGAGGACTCTGGAATCTGTATATGATGTTCAATTATCCAGACTCTCATCTCGGATGTTTCAACCGATGTAACCTCCGACCTTCTTTAAGTGCGTCTGATCGAACCTTGGAATCTGTATGGAATTAGCAACGTCACCCTTTATTTAATTCACAGTTGTAACATACTCATCCCGTAAGCGTAAACATCTTAAGTGATTGCAGTTGTATTCTTGCTATCGCTTGAACTTTTTATTATGGACCGAAGCGTTCTGAATATAACATCCAAGATGAGAACAATACTTTTCATACCCAAAATAATATAGACTTTAATTTATAAAGATTTATAAGATTTTCTTTTTGCTGATTTATTTAAAATCTGTCCCTTCTGCAAAATATTGCAGGTTTCAACGCGAATGGAATGCTTACATAGTATTTTTTCGCTTAGTTGACTCGGGATGACTGACCGGGTTTTATGAGCTCTTGGAAAAGACATTTGCTCGTTCGTGCAGATATATACCCATATTTAATGCCTGATAATATTTGTTAATCACTGTAAATTCGCTATTTTATGCGATGTCGTTCCCTTTGTGCATACGCACCGATTCAAGAGTTTGGAACCCCCTTCCTATAAAGTGTATGTGCATTGATATGGAAAAATCTAAATCTATATATACGCACACATCGACATTAACTACTCATATTAACACATAAAAATACGCACAACTAATGAGTTGCATTCACATAAGCGAGCACACAAAAACGTACATATACATACGTATGCATATATATATATATATATATATATATATATATATATATATATATATATATAGTTACCACCCTACATTAGTCATTGATAGTTTTATTAGACAAGCTAGATATGTGCAAGAAAAATAGATTCTCCTGAAGTAATACATTAAAAAGACTTACGTTGTTGAAAATTATTTTGTGTAATTAAATAAAAATATCTTTAAAAAGTTTGCTTTATGTAAATAGTGGGAAATCGCCGAAGTTATTCATGTTTTGTTAATATACATCGTGGATGGAAGAAATATACATCGTGGATGGAAGAAATATGTAAAATTCTCATTATATATATATATATATATATATATATATATATATATATTGATTGATTGATTTGTTGATTGCGCAACACTTGCCTTACAATTATATGCGAATCTGTCCTTCCAAGGCTGTCTAGTGCCTCTTCAGACTGAACGGAGGCATCGATATATATATATATATATATATATATATATATATATATATATATATATAAAGATAGTAAAAACTTTACACGGTTAATGTAGCAACTCGTTAATTAATCAAGCTCTATTCCACCAATTTACAGCTGCTAAACTTCCGTCTAAAGTTTAGCAGCTGTAAAGTATGGATTTTCAATATGGATTTAGGCAAGCCTGCTATACTGCAGATATTCAAACTGTAATCTCTGAACGTTTATACCAAGCACTGGATAAGGCAGGGGAGGGGGAGACAGTAGACCTAGATATATCTAAGGCTTTTGACAGAGTATGGCACGATGGTCTTCTCATGAAAATAAAATCCTTTGGTATTTCTGGACGAATTCTTAGCATAATTAGATCCTTCTAAAATGAGAGAAGAAACCAGATTGTCCTCGATGGGCGTATGTCCAAAAAATTTGATATAAATCCGAGTCTACCTCAAGGATCGATCCTTAGACCTTTATTATTTCTGATATTCATAAATTACTTACCTGATAAAGTTGTCTCTGAGATAGGTATATTTAACAACGACACCACGCTCTATAGCAGGCACGTGTAAAAACCTAATGAGCACTTATCTAAGTTAATGGCAGAAACACTAGAGGAATCTGTAGTGGAATGGGGTAAAAAATGGATGGTAACGTTCAATGCTGCCAAGACAAAGCTCGTTTCGTTTAATAATTACATGAAACCTTACCAACCACCAATAGCTATGGCTAAAGATACATTACCTGAAAGTACTGCATTAAAACCCTTGGCTTAATGTTCACATAAAACATGAGTTGCAACAGATACATAGAGGACATTGCCGCGTCTGCTGCGAGGAAAGTGGGCTATCTCTATTGTGCAAAGAAGTTAATGACGCGTGAAATTATTGTGTACCTCTACAAAGCCACTATTCGCCCATGTATGGAGTACTGCTGTCACATTTGGGCTGGGGCATCTGCTACTAGTCTCTCACTCCTGCACAGGGTCCAAAAGAGAGTCGCTAACCTAATAGGTCCTGAACTGTCATCTAAACTTCAGCACCTGTCCCATAGACGAAATGTTGCATCCCTCTGCCTGTTTTACAAGTATTTTAATCGTGGATGCTCTAACGAACTACAAGCCCTTGTACCCCTTCGATGAAAATACCCCCGATAAACCCGACAAGCAGCGAAGTCCCACCCGTACACAGTTGAGATTCCTGGATGTAAGAAAGCCTTTTACTCTCATAGTTTCTTCCCCAGAATTGCAGGGCTTTGGAATTCTCTTCCGGTTTCCTGCTTCCCCAACTGTACTGAAATGCAGGAGTTCAAGTGTAATGTGAACAGACATCTTTCTGCTAAACTCCCTACATAGTACCCCTGCAATTTAGGTCCCTGATAGTAGCCTCTACATCAAAGTGGCAATGTGCCTTGTTTGGGGTGAAAATGTAATAAAAAAATAATATAAAAAAGAAATGACACTTCAAGGTTAAACCTATATTACTTCATGAGATCAATATGTTAAAAGAACCTCTTTAAGGCATAGCATTTGGAATCTCATTGCTTCTCATCAGAAGAGAAGAAAAGACCAAGTTTATATATCTAGAAAAAAGTTGGCTTCAGGATATTTGTTCAGCAATGAGATAAAGAAAGGTTATATGTATACATAGCAGAAGTAAATATCGGTAAAAAAAATAGGGCATATATATGACATAGTAAGGAACTACAAAAATACATATAATAAACAGTTAAAATATTTAAATAAGAAAACAAAACACTCCAAACTTAAGAGGATTATCCAAGTAAAGTCCTTGACGAGAATCTGGCGAGCTAAAAAAACCTATCAAGAATCTATCGAGTCAATGGTAAAGAATTCATGGTGAAAATCTGGAAATTAGCTACGTTTAGTAGATTCTTAGTATGAATATGATTTTTCTCTATCTTATTTTAAAACTAATGTTTTTAAGTCAGCATTTTTGTAAATATAGACACATCACTTAGACTTAGAAATGGCATACCCTTAAGAGGTTCTTTTTTCCTTATTGATCTGATGATATACTGAACTTTAAATCTCATCTTTTTTCTCATATCTATTCGCTTCAATTTACAAAAGGAAGTCGATTTTATCCGTTTAGAATAAAAGCAATACAAACACAAATGCCATATATGAATTCAAGATGATCACGCTACCTACTAATAATCGATGTAGGTTTTGCGGATATTATCAGTCGATTTTATTCATTGTCATAATATTTTATAATAATTCCGAAGAGAGTCGCTCTCTAAAAACAAGTCATATTTAAAAGTAGTAGGGTGATACAGAGCAAAACCTCCAGAGTATTCACTCATCGCACTTCAACGTAATTATTTCATTTTGTGATTACGTAATTTTGTCTTTCACTTAACACTTATTTCTTTATGAAATAATAACGACTCATGTCCTTTTCACATCTATTTCTAACGAAAATTTCATTAGCTACTCAGACATGCACCTTTATTCATAGTTTGCATATACTGAACAGTACTGAATATATTCCATGAAATTCAACATGGCGTTCATGTACATTATATATCAAAATAAATCACACTTAATCGTATACGAATCACATATTCCAATAGAGAGAACACTTTCATAGATTCTTTATCTCGAAGTCGATAATTGTTAAATTATTCTTCGAAACGAGAAATGAACAAAACATTAAAAACAAGAGAGAGAGAGAAAGAGAGAAAGAGAGAGAGAGAGATAGAGAAAGAAAGAAAGAGAGAGAAAGAGAGAACATATGCTTCCATTCTATAAGTAACTTTTGTCTACATGGGTGCGAGTATGAAAATAAAAACAAATATTAAAACAAAAATTGAAACAGAGAGACATTTTATTTCTTTTTATTGTTGTTATTGCTTGCTTTTATTATTATTATTATTATTATTATTATTATTATTATTATTATTATTATTATTATTATTAATAAACATTTTTATTCGTTGCTTTTTTATTGGGAAGGGGTATTCTTTTTATTGTTTTTGTCGTTCTGTTATTATTATTATTATTATTATTATTATTATTATTATTATTATTATTATTATTATTATTATTATTATTATTATTATTCCTTTCTGAAAGCGACTAGAAACTAGGCTACGTCATTCGTAAAAAATATTTTATTCTTTGCTTTACTTTTAGGGGAGTTAAACTTTAATGTCATGCACATTTTTTTTTAACGTTAACTAACTTGCATTTTAAATATTTTTATTCGTTGTTCTTAAGCTCTTAACATATCGACCACTTCATAAAAGCAAAAAAATGCCTCAGTCTAGAATTATTTCTTCTTCGTTGAAAAACACCCAAACCAATCGTTTAACATTGATTATAATATTTCCTTATAAACATTTTTATTCAGTACTTTCCTACACTGGGAGTACGCACATCGTTTTAGGACGTTATAGACGTATGCACAGTTTTCATACGTTAACTAACGTGTTTTTTAACATTTCTTTATATTAGTAGACACCCCAATTCTGTACATACCGATCACTTTATAAAAACCAAACAAAATTACCACAGTCGTGAAAGATTCATAGAAAGACTTCAGAACAATGGTTTTAGGATTACTTAAAATATTTCTTTGTTTATTCTATACTTTCATTTCTGGCGGCGGGGGGGGGCAGATTTTTATATGCTTTTTAACATTACTTTTTATTAATGAAAACCTCAATTCTTGACTACTAACGACTTTATTAAACAAAACAAAACAAAATTAGCTCAGTCTGCGATAATGCGCTAGATAGTAAAAGTCAATTATCAGTCAAAAGTCAATCATCAGTGCAGGAAGCGCTCTTCCCCTTTGCAATCAGTAGCAAACTGTACAGCAAACTGTACAGAACCCCACCTGAATGCTACAAAACTGAGTGTATGCCAGTTAACATTTGAAACAACCATGAAATCAAAACTCTCACAAATAACGTACTCAAATGTGCTTAAGACTACCATTATCTATGCTGACGTATCCGGAACTCTGAGAAAGACTTTTACATTAGAAAGGGCATCGCATGGACTGCTTGTAACAAAATGGAGAAGATCTGAAATCCAAGTTTTCCACATACTTATTGAGCCAATCTTACTCTATGGATCTGAAAGTT